>NC_016502.1:300000-441143 GCF_000243375.1 Torulaspora delbrueckii | reverse complement strand
AATCTGCAGTATCCATCTTATTCATTGCTACCACAATTCTACTAACACCCATGCTTCGTGCAAGTAGAGTGTGCTCTTTCGTTTGACCATCCAGATTGAAACCAGATTCAAAAGCATCCGTACCACAGTCAATGGATAGTAGTGCAACATCAGCTTGAGAGATACCAGCAATTGCACTTGGAACGAAATCTCTATGTCCTGGAGCATCGACAATCGTGAATCTCGCTGCGTTGGTTTCAAAGTCGCTTGTGCAAATTGAAACTGTCACACCTCTTTCTCTTTCCTCTGCTGTTTGATCCATGACCCAGGCCAAATGAAATGAACCCTTTCCGATCCTTTCACTTTCCTTCTTTAACTTTCTTATATGACTTATGTCGACCGCACCAATGTCATACAGTAAACGGCCCATTAGCGTAGACTTACCGGCATCAACATGACCCAGGACAACAAAACTGCAGTGAGGTTTCAAATTCGTCACGTAGTGTTGGACATCGACAGGATCTCTGGGCTTAGTTGGGGTGGTGATTCTCTGGTAAACTGGTGGCTCTTCTTCTTCTTCGGCGAGTTCCACATCGTCATCTCCAAGCAACTCATCGCTCTTATAAGTCGAATTTACTTTATCTGATATTTCCATTTTCGAAACTTTATCCTTAACCTCGTTGAACACACTAGCCTGAGCATTCAATATTATATCATCGGGACTAGGTTTCTTGAAGTTTGCTGCACTTTGTTGAGTTGCTTTTACGGTGTTAGTATTATACCTTTTGCTTGGATAAAACACAGAGAATATCTCTTCATATTTTCTCTTCTGAACTGTCTTAGATGTGTTGTCTTCATTAGGGGACGCTGTAATAGTCTTTGTGACACTGAGAAGGTTCTTAACAGACGGTACGGCAGCTTGGCTAACAAACAATTGCATTTTATGTTTATAAATCGTCTTCCATGAAGAAGACCTTTTGGGAGTTTGTCGCTGATCGCTCATAAACGGCTTATGTGCATTCACAATACTACTCTGTAATTTATCCGAGGAGGTCTCGTTCATTGATTGACGTGTACGCATTGCCTGTAATTTTGAGCTCAAAGAACTATTTGCAATGGTCTTCTTAGCACTACTATTCGAAGATGCAGTGCCTGTTATGCTTGCCGGTGATTTGTCCTTCTTACCAAATCCCTTAAGTCTATCAGAAAGCGAAGGTTTTGGCTTGTCACTTGTCGAGGTGGTACCCTTCTGTAACTTTGACAGGAGCGAGTAACTTCTATTAAAGTCTTCCTCAGATTTCTGCAAAGCAGAATTTTTCGACTGTTGAGCAACTAAGGCTTTCGATCTTGCCAGTTGCTCCAATTTTGACATTGTGCCCAACTGCGAACCCAAACCCTCTGAATTGAAAAAATGTTAATATCAAAATCTTATCGACGTAGAGATGAGCCCCTGGTCCTAACGGTTCACGCCCTCTAGGCTTTCCAAGTTCAATGACAGAGAGAGTAGGGCAGATTGACACATTTCAAATGGATGCATGCAAGTAAGTAGAAAGTCTCAGGGAATGAAAAGGAAGAGTGAACGAAGGAGTGAGATTCTGTGCAATTAAAATGGAGTTGTAATACATACCTTTCTCAGCCGCTGGTGGTTTTGAGGGAGCAGTTATCTGTAATTTTTTTTTCTTGTAGGTCTTCTTCAGGCCATCAAGAGCTTCATCCAGATTGAAATCAAAATCGAAGATAGCCAACTTGACTGCTAAGTTGTCCCATCCTTGAAAATCTTGTAACTCTTTTTTCGCCTGAGGAAACAGGTCAGTCATCAATTGATATTCTTCATCATTCAAATAGTCATCAAATTCAGCCTCATCCTGAAAGTCGGGCATCTCATTTTCGTAATCAATGGCATCATCATCGGCATAGGATGGCATCTTGTTCCTCTCTGAATGCTTGATTATCTGTTATTCAATTTTATACCTTCACTTTTTCACTTTTAACGCTCTTTATTGAGTCAAAAATCGATTCAACAAGTTATCTATTTGGAGGACTGAAGCTATAGCTACGGCGAAGGCGGGTTCTACCTGGCTCCTGGGCACCGAATCATCCTGTTAACCTTATCGAGACTTAGAGACATCTTTAATTCACGATGTCCACGATAACAGCTGCAATAACCGACTGTACGTTGACGACAACAGTCAGTAAATCAAAGAGAACAGTGAAAGCACATACTAGACAGTTTAGTTCTGCATACTTATACAACGTTCTCCCGTCTGACTTAACCAGTGATAGAGTGAGTAATTTGAGACCTTGCAAGTTATTTCACGGCGATGTATTTGTGGAGGAGCTGTTGAATGTGAATGAAATGGGTAACGTGGATCATGTACCGAGCTATCAGTTCAAGTTTGGATGGAGCAATCATTTGGATAAACTGTTTTGTGAGACTGAGATTATTGACAATATTCATAAGATGAACGAAGTGATAAAGACCTGGGGGAATTCTTTCAGGATTATGATGCAGTGTTCACAGAACCGATATGTATTATTAGAACTAAAGATTAAAGACTCTAACGAGGATCGGGGATTTAGAGATCTTGTTTGTAGAATTAGCGATGAGTTTGAGATTTTGGCTGAATTGATGTGGGATTAATTATGGGTTGGTGACTTTTTTCCCAAGAGGATGTTTGTAATACTATTTATTGGCTGTATAAGTATAATAATCTGCCTTGATATTTACACGTTGAATACAACATCCTATGCCCTATACCAGTACTCTTTGCGCTTCTTCCTGTCACTTCTGGCCGCGGCTCTCTTTTCATGCCAATTGGATTGTATATGGTTCAATCTGGAAGCCATCTCGAGTTTTCTTTCTTTGGAAGCGTTGGAAACTATCGAAACGAACAGAGGAGAAACGTTGAATTGTTTAGCCAATGCTTTTCTTGTGTACTTCTCTGGATCCTCGCTTCTCAATTTCTGTAGTTGTTCAATGTCAGAAGGCTTCAAATGATACGTCTTTCCATTGATCGTGCTTTTGCTGTTTAAAACTGGTGGAGCATAATCGCCTTTTAATCTGTCTTCCGTTCTCAATTGCTCAGTGAGACTCTTACCGGCATCATCTTTTGGCAAAAAAGATGCTGGATAAGTTTCACTATTTATCGATCCTGTAGCGGATGATTGTGCAGGATCGAGATATAAGCCAGCTGGAATTTTTGCTTTCATATAACCTTTAGGATTAGATGCTGAACTCTTTGTATTGTAAATTGTGGGAGTGCTACGCAGTTGCGGCACCTTCTTCGAGGCATCAATGAACTTTGCAACACCCTTCGAAAGTGCACAGCTGACATGAAGTTTCCTGGTGAACGATTGCATCTTGAGACACAGTGAAAATGATCCCAGACTCCTTATATGTGACAAACTACAGCTTTGAACATCATTCAAAATTCACTTAGAGCTTTTCAGCTTTATTTGACAAAAGTGAAAAATCATCGAAAACGGATGGCTTCAAGAGCTCATCGTTGATCAAGATCACAAAGCGACTAGTAGTTGGGGGCCTTTAAACGGTTCTAACGTCTCCAATTGCATGGTGTTGAGTACTAAAACCTGTTATGAACAAAGATGACGAGAGGTTGTGTGATTGGATCCAGGAGAATACACAATCGAAGGTGACCAGTAACTTCTTGGCGACGCTACGCAAGTTATCGAATAACTGTCGGAATGACGAGCATAAATTTATAGCTGGGTGTAAAGCTCTGGGAAAATTTGAGGGTCGAGATAGTTTCCTCTCTCAACTATTCTCAAAATTAAGAGGCAAGTCGGAAGAACCTCCAAAGGCTGGCAAAAGGCGAATGCGTACTCTCCCGAACCTCCAAATAGATGATACTGATGAAGACGATGAGCCAATTTCACGTGTAGTACCGAAAGATGCCAAACCCAGGGTTTTGTTCAAAAGGATCGATAAAAGTGCGGCCAAACGACTGAAAGAATATTCTGGAGAGAAGGAATCAGCAAAGCAACCTACCCTACGAGATACGCAAACAATTCCTGTTTTACAAAGTTATATTAGCGAGGATGCGAACCAAGAGGTTGAGAAGCCTGACAGTGAGGAAGAAGTGCACAATGCGACGGAGAGTGACTTCGAATCTTCCGGCGAAGAAGCTAAAATTGAGGACCGTGATTGGTACAATCACGATGATGACTATGGAAATCCTATATCAACAACTACTGAATTCGGTGAGGAAGTTAATTTTCCTGCTAAAAGTTCAAGTAAACGTCGATTGTGGGAACAAGATGCTTCAAATCCCAAGATTCAACTATATCCACTTCCCTTGGATCAAAGAAAACACTACATTCCTTATTTTCTGCGACATTACAGTAATAACTACGGTGTAAGTGAAGCTGTCCTTATTGGGTCAGTATTGGAATCCTCTCAAAAGGGCATTGTGAACCCATTTAAAAATCCTGAAAGCATATTTTCGGTGAACGCTCGAAAAGGTAGTCACTTAGTGGCATTAAGGAGGCTACAGAGAGACCAGAAAGATAAGTCCAAGGAAGCAGTAGAAATAGCAGGTACATCTTTGGGTGACGTTCTTGGAGTCAAAGATAATGGGAATCATGTCAAAGAAACGGTCGAGGCTTCAAATGAGCAAACTGCTTTATTAGACTCGAGAGAAGAAATTCAGCGAGTTAGAGAGTGCCTACCAGCATTCAAAGTAAAATCTAAACTGGTACAAACTATTCGCGAAAACCAAGTTACTATTGTCATCGGTGAAACAGGCTCAGGAAAAACCACCCAACTTGCTCAATATTTATACGAAGCTGGGTTTTGTGCAGGTCATAAACTCATAGGGTGTACCCAACCTCGAAGAGTCGCTGCAATGTCTGTCGCCAAGAGAGTGGCGTTGGAAATGAATGTGGATCTGGGTAAACAAGTTGGGTACTCGATTAGATTTGAGGATGAGACTTCCACCGAGACAAGAATAAAATTTATGACCGATGGTATTCTTTTACGAGAGGCTTTACTGGATGAAACTTTAGACCGCTATGGTTGCATAATCCTTGACGAAGCCCATGAACGCTCACTGAATACTGATGTTATGCTTGGCTTGTTAAAACAGTTGCTTTCACGAAGGCGAGATTTGAAGGTGATCGTTACATCCGCCACGATGAATGCAGCAAAGTTCTCCACCTTCTTTGGGAGTGCACCTCAGTTTAGTATCCCAGGAAGGACTTTTCCCGTCCAGACAATATATTCCAAGTTTCCAGTTGAGGATTATGTTGAGTCTTCGGTAATGCAAGCAGTCCGCATCCATGCCTCGACAAACTTCGATTCTGGCGATATTTTAATATTCATGACGGGGCAGGAAGATGTTGAATCAACATCAGAAGCGATTAAAGAAAGGCTAACAGAAATCTACTCAAAAAGCAAAGGCATTACAAATTTTGACGAGATAGATGATGTTGAAATCTTTACCGTTTATTCGGCTCTACCAGGAGATGTTCAGAATCGAATTTTTCAGCGGTTAGAAAATGGAAAAAGGAAGATAGTAGTGGCCACTAACATCGCAGAAACTTCTTTAACAATTGATGGTATCAGATACGTTATTGATTGTGGGTATTCGAAGCTCAAGGTTTACAATCCAAAGATTGGGCTTGATAGTCTGATGATAACTCCCATTTCCCAGGCAAATGCTAATCAGAGATCAGGAAGAGCTGGCCGTACAGCACCAGGAACGGCATACAGATTATATACGGAAGATACGCTACATGAAGACATGTACATTCAGACAATTCCCGAGATACAAAGGACTAATTTGTCGAATACAGTCCTGCTCCTGAAATCACTTGGTGTGGAACAAATAATACAATTTCCTTTCGTGGATCCTCCTCCAATTCAAACTCTTCTTGTGTCCCTCAACGAACTCTTTTCCATAGGCGCACTGGATAATATGGGCAATCTTACGGAACTAGGTATGATGATGTCAAAATTTCCACTACAACCTTCTCTCAGTAAGGTTCTTCTCATCTCTGCAAAGAATGGTTGCAGTGAAGAAATGGTTACTATTGTTTCAATGCTGTCGGTCCCTCAAGTATTTTACAGACCAAAGGAAAGGCAAAAGGAATCAGATACTGCACGTAGCAGATTTTTTGTTCCAGAATCAGACCATTTGACTTTTTGTAATGTTTATTCACAGTGGAAATGCAGTAGATATTCGCACAGATGGTGCAGTAAGCACTTTGTGCACTATAAATCTCTACAAAGAGCAAAAGAAATTAGAGAACAACTGATCAAAATCATGAAGAAGAACCGGATACAGGTTGTTTCCTCCGGTACTGACTGGGATGTATTAAGGAAATGCATTTGCTCAGGATATGCGCACCAAGCTGCCAAGACGTCAGGCCTGGGTAAATATTGTCATTTGAAGACTGGTATGGATATACAATTGCATCCAACGAGCGCATTATATGGTCTGGGTGAAATGCCTCCCTATGTGGTTTATCACGAGTTGCTCATGACGACTAAGGAATACATCTGTTGTGTGACAGCAGTAAATCCATTTTGGCTAATAGAATTTGGTGGTCTCCTGTATGATGTCAGGAAAATTGGGGGGACTCATACCGATCATGCTGACGTTGAAGCGTTTGATCCAGAAGAGGATCGCGAGCTCGATATTAAGTTGAAGGAAATCAAAGAGGCAAGAAATCGGATGATAGAAAATTTCGAGGTCAAATATCCACAGATATCAAGCAATTCTAAAGTTGAGTCCAACAGGAAAAAGCGCATAAACGATGTGCAGATAGGTTTCAAAAAGCGCCGTCCTTTCCGCTAGCCTTTGTCATTCAACCCATATTATCTTGTATAAATATTTACAAATCAAAATACACCTAAGGACACTGGTGACATGTTTTTCCATTGCTGCCAATGTTGCGACATGGCAGCGCAATCAGCTTCGTTGTATAATCGATGGGCGTCATTCAGCCAGTCACGCATGTTTTCGATTCTTCTCTCACTGGCTGGATGAGTACTTAAAAACTCGAAGTTTGCCGCACCACGCATGCTACGTTTTTCGAATTCTGCCATTCTTTTCCAAAGTTGAATAGATTCATCAGGATTAAAACATGCCCTCGACATGATCATCAATCCTATGTAATCCGCCTCCGTTTCCATCTGTCTTGAGGCTGGCATCTTGATCAGACCGTCGAGTAAGATGCTGTTGAAGGTATCAACACCTGTCAATGTGTATAGAAGTATGCTCAAAGCTGTGTATATGGGGGCCTTCGATAGGTTTTCGCCAGTGTGTCTTGCCAGCTGATGAGCGAACTCATGAGATAGGACCGTCGCTAAGCCATCATCATTTTCACATATCCTCAACATGCTACTAAATACAAATACCTTCCCACCAGGCAGTACAAAAGCATTAGGGGGAGCCTGTGGATCATTCACGACATGGACTTTCCAATTTATACCTTCGAGCACCGATTTGTCGACTGTCGGATCTTTGTAAGCAGCTTCCAAGATTCTGGAAAAGACTCTCGAGACTCGTTGGGTAGTACGATCATTCTGAGGCAGGATTGCGTTTTGTGTCTCACTTAAAATGGATTTATAAGTGTAATTACCTATTTTCGATTCCAAGTAAGGTGGAATCCAAATAAATCTTCTTCTACCACTTACTGGTGCTTCCTCCAAGTGAGTTAAGTAAAAAATCGAGCCTCCACCAGCCGCTATACCGATGTATTTCCTTGATTTTGGATCAAATAGAAAACTCCTAAAGTCATTACCTCTATTATTATTGAACCTTCTATATGTTAATTGAGCATAAAGTCTTTTTTGATTCGACCTTATCAAAGGTTTCTGTAGTGATAAGATCCATCTGAGCATCTTGGAACTTGTCGTATCACTGAATCAGACTTTACAATAGGTTTTGTATCATGTACTTTTAAATGCTGTCAAAGCGAGATTCTACTTTATCGGTGTAAGTTCGAAAGGATCTGTTTCTATCTAATCACCTTAAGACAAAGGATAAATAAAAGAAGATGGCGAAGGCAGAGTTCGGTACTGCTAAATTTCTGAGCAATCAGCTGAAAGCCAAGGGCCTCCAAAAACTGCGACTCTACTGCCAAGTTTGCCAGAAACAGTGTCGAGATGAGAATGGGTTCAAATCACATATACGATCACCGTTTCACATGAAGAATATCAGCAAGGTTTCTGACTCTGATGTGGAAGAGTACACGAGACAATTTGAAGAAGATTTTCTACGACTACTGAGGTTGACTCATGGTGAGAAAGAGATAGGTGTCAACAAGTTTTATAATGAGTTCATTCAGGATAAACATCATATCCATATGAATGCCACCAAGTTCACTTCTTTGACGAAGTTCATACAACATCTGAGTAAAGAGGGAAAAATTAAAGTACGTGGGTTGGAAGATTTATTGGATCAAGAAGTTGATCCCAGTCAATTGACTATATCGTACATCGACAGATCTCACCAAAATGTATTGAGAAAGGCCAAGATGGAAGAGCTGAGCAAAGACCACGAATCTGAGCAAGCGATTAGAGCTAAGTTACTTCAACGACAGATTGAAACCTGCAGAGAATATGAAACTCTAGATGAGAATAAAAGTGAAAAAATGGTGCCAAATACATCAACAGGACAAGGAATTTGCATAGATTTAAACCAGCTTGGGAAAACTACGGGAGCAAGTAAAAAGGGTAAAAAGAAGAGTAATAGAGTTAATAAAAACGTATTCAAATAATCGTCGTAGTCCTCATACCTCTAGACTTCGAAGGAGGGATCAAAGACTGGATCGTTATCAGGATTCAACTGTCTTTCTCTGTGTGAGATTTCAGCAAACTTTCGCTGGGTTTTTGCGTATAAGATCCAAGCAGTAACTGTAAAGACCATCATTGTTATGACAATACTTACGAGATCGAAGAACCTGGAACCCGTTGAATCGGTTTCACCCATATTCCTTATCCTAGAGCCGATGAATAGGTAAACGAACAATTTGGGGGTTGTGATCAGCTGAGCAATGGAGAAGTTGCGTACAGATATGCCATAAACTGCAGCTATAGCTCCATTTGTCAACGAGTAAGGGAAAGGACAGAGCCTTATAAGTGCTAGAACCCAGTAACTGTTATTTTCCTGTAAGATCGCAGCAAAGGCTTCAAATCGGCGGTTAGAGTGAACTAGCTTCTCTGCTTGTGAATGCAATAGTGTCTTGAAAAGGCAAAAAGATGCCACAGAACCTATAACGGCCCCAAATGCTAGGATGGACCACCCTTGCAAGCTCACGCCATAAATTAGTCCCGTACAAGTCGCCAGCAGCGAGAATCCGATCATTGGTGGGAAACCGACTAAAAAGATCAGCAAAATCAGTACAAGCCATGTAGTATTCTTGCCTTTAAGATCATCGGACATCTCGACGACCTTGTGTAGAATTGAGTTATGGAATATGAGCATCAGTATTGCCAGAATCCCTATACATCCTGCAATAACCACAAGAACTGCCCGCTGCCATAGGGGAAGTCCAGCACAACGAGTAGTAAACCCATGCAAAGTCTTCTTGAAGTGATGTAACAATCGTTCTTTCGGTGTAAGGTTATAAATGTCAAGGAAGTCTTCATCATCGTTACCGTTTTCAACGTCGCTAAAATTCCCCAGATCTGCGAAGTAGGAGTCCTCAGCTTGATTTTCATCAAGCTCAGCACTATTCACACGAGCTTCATAGTTTCCACTCATCTTCACTTGCTCTATAACGATTCTCTCTTGTCGATTTCTTGCTTGATATACCAAACCCTTGGCTCGCTTGGATTTTATGCCTTGTCCAAACAATTGATATACAAACAAATCATCGATTCAGCCCAGAACCTGCAAATGCCGCCAGCATAGAGTGTTAAAGCTCGTACTTCGAAGAACAATCACTGAGATTCTCAAGGTCAGAGCGTATTATTATTCTATGGCTTTGTAGCGGTTAACATCAACAAGATCCTCACTGCCAAGGTGCAATATATACTGCATGCGGGGTTGCCCAGATACGATACATTAGTTTACTAAACTCACATAAGGTTAATCCTCTAAGCAGTAAGAAAATGATTCTTAGCCTATGGAGTCTCTCAACCAAATCACATTCGAAACCTGTCCTTCGGGTACAGATCGTTCTAGCTCGTCCTTTCCTAGTTGGATCGTATTGTATCAACGGATAAGCTTCGGCAATATCATGTGAAACTAGCATTGGAGATCAATATGTGTTATAATCATTATTCATTCTGGGGGTTTATTCCATATGATATTAACGGTATGGTACAACTACCTAAAATAAGTAGTATGGGAGTATAGCTTCACTCCAGCGTCTGCTTAAGGTTTTTAAACACAGGCCAATTCTCAAAGATTCTCGATTTCCAATATCAACTAAGAATATAGTTCTAGCAAACCATATCTGATCATAACCAATTCTACTCAAAACCAAATAAGAAAGGGAAACCTCGAAGGAAAACACGTCTCATCCTTTTTCAAATGGAGATTCTGCTAACCTTTCTTAGCAATGGGCCCTGAATACAACGGCGGCTAAAAAGAGAGTCTGTAGATCATACCTGACTCGTGGTATTCGGTCGTTAAGCACCGCCAGGTGCCAGTCGAAGAAAGGATCATCCACCTGATTTCCAGAGAGAGATGAATTAAGTAGTGCCAGCGTTACATTTACAACAGAGCGTTGAAGTTGCACTACGATGGGATGGCAATAAACCTATGGCAGATTTACTTGACCAGGAATACCAATCTAATAGAACCACACAAGTGGTTTAAATACTACGTTCACATTTCGAAGATGAAGCCATTCGTGGATTGGTCAAAAACTATAGTAGTAAAATGGCCAAGTTTGAGAAGACTGGGGTGCCTTTTAGTTGAAATTCAAAACAAAGAGGGCACCGTGTTTAAAAGCTTTCGGTTATGGAACAAGAGAGCGAGGTCGTTTTACAGCGACGTAAGATGCGTGTTGTAGAACCGCTTCCGATTACATGTCACTAGATTCAAAGCTCCAAAGGTACTATCTTATATTCCACATGGTTGGGGAGGAGGTGCTCGAGAAAAAATATCCCGAAAGGATCATCTTTATTGAGTTGGAGCTTGGAATTCCTAGTAGATTACGATTAGGCACAAATCGTCTTGTGAATTGGCAAGGATGTTGGTGTGCTCGTGCTCATCAAGCAATTGAGGCGCCGACGACGACGATAAGAGCAGTTAAATTTAACCAAATCAAAGAAAGCACAAGAAACCTGCCCTTCCCTTGTGCAGGAACATCATGTTCAAATTTTGCAAGAGTTGGCAAGTGACAGGTTCTATTCAATGGTGGACTCGACCCTTTCGGCATTAAGTGTGTTGTAAGTCCCTCGTGGATTCACTCGGGCGACTGCCAGTTTGAGCAAGCTCCGCCAGGCAAATATTTCGCACTTTAGGCACAGATGGGATTGCTCAAACAATACTGGGTTACACTCATAGTGGCTATAGCTTGGAAAGTTGCATAAACGCTACTGCCTCGTTTTTATTTAGATGCAATCGGACAATGGCCTTGATGATTAGAGAGAGAATTCACAAATTGCCGCCTTTACGGTCGTGAAAACGTCAACCCATTGTTAGTGGCCAGCCGTATCACGATTCGTTGAGGGAGTTAAAACCGTCCAACTCCGTGTATCTATCTATGAAGACAATCAGATTAACAAATTACTGTACCTCAAGCACTATGACGCCAAAACGACAAAGTTCCAACTTTAATGCCTCTGTGACGTCGACGCTACAAGAACAGAAAGCCCCATCCCAAATGGAAACCTATGTTCACCTTTTGTTAGGCCATTGGAAATTTTGCCCATATCCTGCTTTTCTGGTCGAGGTATCTTCTACGTCAGACGCAAGGATCAACACAACCGCGTACAACGTAGACACTTCTGCTTGAAGTATAGTAACTCAATTAAACGGAGCTGCACTCTCAAGCCGAGGGAGTTACAATCAATCGTCGATCAACTGCAATTACTCGAGCGCAACAACGAGTCGGTTTCCGAATGTGAATCGCAACGCGAGCTGACTCGGGGGGTCGTCGAACAACTGGCAACTACAAGGTATAAAGACAACCATTGATACGTTGATAATACACAAATGTCCATTGTCAAGGAACCAGAATACTATTTCATAACTTAAAACAAGCTAAAAAAAAAATCGAAAAATGGGCAAGACTGTAGCAACTGGTATTGAAACCCCCCAACCTTATCCACAATTGCCTGAACATGTTATGGACATGTTTTCATTAAAAGGTAAGGTGGCCTCTGTGACTGGTGCTTCCGGTGGTATTGGTTATGAAGTGGCCGTTGCATTTGCACAGGCAGGTGCCAATGTTGCTATGTGGTACAACTCGCATTCTGTCGAGGAGGAAGCTGAAAAGCTGTCGAAGAAATACAACGTCACCGTTAAGGCTTATAAATGTTCATTGACTGATACTAAGGCTGTTGAAGAAACTGTGCAACAGATTAAGAAGGACTTTGGTGGTAGAATTGATATAATGGTGGCTAATGCTGGTGTGGCGTGGGATAAGGGTCCCTTGACCGAGCTGGCCGAAAAAGATTCTGAGCTTTGTGACAAGGAATGGCAGAAAGTTTTGAGCATCGATATCAATGGTGTCTATAATGCAGCCAAGAGTATTGGTCCAATTTTCAAGAAGCAAGGATCAGGTTCTTTCATTGCAACTGGTTCGATGTCTGGTCACATTGCAAACGTTCCGCAATTACAGGTCGCATACAATACTGCAAAGGCTGCCGTTATTCATATGTGCAAATCGCTGGCTGTCGAATGGACAGGTTACGCCCGTGCTAACACTGTATCCCCAGGTTACGTAGCCACTCCATTGAATGCTGGGATGGACGAAGAGATGCTAAAGAAATGGAACACCTTAGTCCCACTAGGTCGTCTCGCTTTGCCCAAGGAAATGGTTGGTGCTTATTTGTACTTGGCCTCTAATGCCTCAACATACACGACCGGTAGCGACATACTAGTGGATGGTGGTTACTGTAGTGTTTAAAAGGAGTTTTGTACTTCGTAGATATTAGTTGATATATTTTTTTCTAATATAGTGCTTTATAAAAAATTTCACATTAAAGAATGAGATGAGCTGTGATCAAAAACCAGCAAATACGATGGTTGAACCAAGGATGTCTATTACAGAGAGTAATAGCAGGCATGTCAAGTTCGATGACAATGAGGAAGGCAAGATGCCTGTAAAGATGGCTCCGGTGGCGAAGAAAGTGGATTATAGTAGCGATGAGAGCGATGATGAAGATGAAGCACCACAGGAAGAGGGGCTATCAAGTGGTAAATCCTCTATTGAAGATGAGATAAGGGAAAGAGAAGAGGCATTGAAGAGGGAGAAACAAGAGGTGAAGCAAAGGAGAAGGAAACTTGATGCTAGATTTAGAGAACAACAGCTGGAGAAGGAGGCAAAGGCTAAGGATGACCAAGAACTGCCGGAAGAATTACCAGAAGAATTTTTCGAAAAACTGGATGAGGAAGTACATGAAAAACCCGTTGAACAAATTCCAAAGCATATCAATTTTAATGATATCGATACCGAACAGTACCTTCCAGAAATCAAGAAGCAACTGGAAAAGAAAAGGACCAATACTTTAAAGAGACTAAGAGCCACTACTGTTAAGAGGGGTTTATTTAATGTTACTCTACTTGATGATTCACAAAAGCTCTCCGCGATGGCGCCTAAGAGAGAGGCTAAGATAATGAACACCAAGGATAAATGGCTGAAAAGAAAGGCAATTAAAAGGAAATAAAATCATCAATTCACGTACGTAATAAACGCACTGTATACTAGTAAAAGAACGTTTCCCTGGAGGCATCATTAAATCTTAACCTTCAGTAATGAAAAATGATATCGCGGTGGGAACAGCAACTCCCAGCAGAACGTACATCAATTCTTGAGACGAGCTTAGCTTTTCATCAGGTTTGGTATTCGGCAATGGAGGTGTGACTGCTGTAACGTTCGCGAAGTCAACGTTCAGATTATTATTTTTGTTAGTGGTCGTGTTGCCTTCTTCAAGAATCGGTTGTTCGACCATTACAAAATTACTGCCCTCTCTGAAGTACCCACCTTCGACATTGTCCTCCATAGAACTATGATCGTGCGAATCTCCACTTGTGAAAGCGGTGAAGGAGGCGTATAGAAGACTCCCTCCGCTCATAAGCAATAAATTACCGCTAAACCAGTCCATAGTCTCCGAATGTCTTAAGTTGAAAGCCGATACTACAATATAGCCCAAGGGTGTAGAAAGTGCAAAGGCGAAGAGATTCGACAGGACTTCCCATTTCGGCAGACGCTGTTTTGAGATCATCAAGCTTGTCAGGGACAGGACAGCCGGTATCTTGTGAATCACAATCGCAATAAGGACCACAATTAAAAGAGATTCATTGTTCGTTGTGGTACCCAGGGCGATCCCATCGGAGAGCCCATGCACAACAAGTGCAAAGACAACATTATTCTTAAGTATCGCGGTAATCATTCTTTTAGGGTTCTTTAAAACATCCTTAAAGCTAGCTAGTTCTGTCGTTTCACCTTGCTGGACTGAATTATATCCTGTTGAATTACTCATCAATATTTGGACTATTCTATCAAGGATATAAACCACCAGAAACCCAATAAGCAAGTTCAGTCCTACGTTTCCACCGTGTTCCGTGCAAGCAGTAACACCTTCTGGTATCACTAGCATGAATGAAGTACCCAGTAGCATTCCAACCCCAAACTGAGACAGTATAGCTATATAATTGTCTTGCTTGGCCACACCATTGCCTACGTAGTACGACGGTAACCATCCAATGGCAAAGGTCGCTACGAACAGAAATAAAGCCAAAAGGAGCACTCCAGTAATTCCAACAGCCATTATACCTACTTTTAGGACCTTTCAGACTTCGCTATTGCTTGAACTGGAACTCTTTTTATCATGTTTCTTGTGCTGCGCGATGACAGTAAATCATACCTTGAGGCTTTCTTGTTCAACCTAAATAAACAAATCACTAAGAACTTACCATAGTGAGCTGGATAGGCTGATGATATGGACGAATCGATCATTGATAAGGCTCTAGACCTGGGGGTGACTTACTTCAGAAATGAGAATTACGTGAAGGCTAGAGACCTATTCCGCAAGGCGTTGGAGTTGGCAATGTCGTATGGTGACGAAGAGTTAACTCAATTGCGGGCTAAGCATGGTCTCCGAAAATATACCATTCCAGAACCTGATAAGGATTCCCGAATTCATCATCCCAAGTACGTGAGGTTGCTGGATAATATGTCGGCGACGTATGAGAAGCTTGGAGACTTGAAGAAGGCTCTGTCGTACGCTACAAAAATGGTTGAAGTTGATCCTTACAATTTAAAATGCTACATTAGACTTGGCAAAATACTTCAGAAGCAGGTGAGGGACAAGCAGGCTTACGAGACGTATAAATTGGGTTTACGAAGAACGAAGGAAGCTCATGAAAGCTACTCTTGGGAAGTTTCGCAGAAACTGATTGAGATTGCCAAGCAACAAAAGATTGCGATAAAAAGAAGACTAGGTGATTCAATAAAAGAAAATTCACCTGCTGTTACAGAAAGTAAGCATTTGATAGACCCGATTGAAGAACGCAATAGGTTAATAAAGAAAGCAAGACGACAGTCGCCAGATCTTCCTCATAATAATCAGGAACAAAGAAAAGATTTTGTGCTCGATTTGCCACCTGAGCTTCTTATCTTGGTGCTTTGTGATTTTACTGCAAAAGAATTGTTCCGTGTAACGTTGGCGTGTAAATCATGGAGAAAGAGATTATTGTCATTTCCACAATTATTCCAGAGATTCATATTGAACTCTTGTACCCATCGACAGCTTGTGAAGTTCTGTGATTTCATAGAGCGACTGTCGCCAATGCTAACGCCAAGGTATCACTCATTGGAGCTTTTAAGGTTCTCTCCTAAGTTCGCAAGAGATGAACTAAAATCTGTTGAGATTATTTTCTCCAGAATGCGGAAGATTGAAGTTCAGAAACTTATTCTTTCGGTACCGAATTGCTCCACTTCCCATCTAGCAAAAATAATGGCTTCCAATGTTCAGCTTTGTAAAGCCTTAACAAGCCTTTCGATGATCTTAGCATTCAGAGCCGATAAACCATATGAAGTTGAAATGCTATCTCAGTGCGAGAATTTGAGACGGCTAGAAGTTTTAGTCAATAGTTCTGTGGTGCCTGTTAATCAAGGCTTTGTCAGAACTTCAAGCTTCATAGAGCCGAAGATGTTACCGACATGGGCCGGGAACCTCGAAACCTTCAGTTTGACCTGCGATCAAAACAAAGTTAAGGGATTTCCTTTTATGACTTTGGTTCTGCATTTTCCAGTGAATCACTTATCAAAGCTGTTCATTAGTGGTGTAACTTTCGCACTGGAGACTCCTCAGTTTGACTGGCTAGCCAACTTTAGATTTTTGAAGGAATTATGGTTCGAGAACAACCGATTTGCTGAATTTTCAGCTTTTATAAGATTACTGCGAGACTATCCATTGAGTGATCGTCTGGAAAAACTGACTTTCAGAGAAGACTCTATAGGAACGCGGGTCGACCTTGAGGAAATTTCAGAGGGTTTTTTCTATAAGCATAACTTCCAAAGCTTGCGAGAGATTGACTTAATGGGTTCCTCCATTAGTGGGCTGGGTCTAACTAGGATGGTATCTTACCTTGAACCTAACAAACTTCGAAAATTCAATTTTGGTGACTGCCCTCACGTCAAATTCCAGCGAGTGCAAGTACCAAACGAATCGATGTCACTGTCGCCTTACGACTTCCTCAGATCCTTGCCTCACTTGGAATCGTTGTTTATGCCGCAGTGTGCGGCTTTGACTGATGATACGATGAGTTTGATGACAGAATCAGTTGACTACTTAAACGATCTGAAGAGCCTTGACGTATCTTTAAATTCATCTCTCACCGGTGCTTCTCTTTACGAGTTTTTGAAGGCTCTTAGAGATGTTCGATCGGCGCCTTTGGAATATCTCAACATCGATGGATGTGCTTCGATTTCTCATATTACTGTCAATATGCTTAGAAGTCAGTCACTTGTAAAGAAACTCGATTGTGTTTATGAAAGAGAAATGTGGAGGCGATTTGGCATAAACTCTTTTAAGTATCAATCATAGAGCAAAGCATTGAAACGGTTATAAAAGCTATGTATGGTGTAGCAATCCTTATGGGAAAAAGCCAAAATATGCACAAAATCTATCCAAATTAAAATTTAACTGTTAATATTTAAATCAAACTTCTTCAGATGAAGAAGTAGCCGTCTTGGCCGGACTCTTCTCGAGCAATTCAATTTTGTTGGAGGAATCATTCTTGAGTGTTAAGGGTCTCTGAGACTTTGGTGAGTATGGCCCACCGCTTGAACCGGACAACCTGGTGTCTCTCCTCAGATTGGTGTCGGTTATGCTGTTATGCCTTGAACGAAAATCGTACGTCCTTTTGTCGCGAGAGTCATTAGGGCTTCCAGCAAAGATGCCTGCACCTTCTTCCTCTTCCGAGCCCGCGGTTGAGAGTGTATTGCTCTTCCTCTTTCTGTTCCTTTTCGACCGCTGTCTAATACTTCTCGAAGATGAATGGCTCTTGAGTCTGGTCTCAAATCTCACAGGAGCAGATTGTGGTGCCACGTCGCTGGTATTAATCATTGGAGATGAATCCTTTCTGTCAAGAAGCCTTCTTTGGTCTCGCTTTGACGCCATTTGAGTGAAAATGTGTCCAGCACTCAACTTCTTAGACAAACGAGGTGGATTTGCAATAACCTTACTTGCGTTTCTCTGTATCCGTGAAGAAGAAGAAGATACCGGGAATGATACAGACTTACTAGACTGTCGCGAACGTGCGTTTGTCTCGGACTTTCTGCGTTGATGTCTGATGTTGCTGGCAGCTCCGTAGAGCGGTAAGCTGAACTTGCCACTGGATGCATGCCTATAAGTGGCTGCATTTTCTCTGAGAAGCAGCAAAGAGTTTATTGACTCGGATTCAAAAAGATTGTCGTCCAGGGAAGTGATCATGATATTACCTTCATCCTTATCTTCTACATCGTCCTTCTGGTTACGTGTCTTGATTAATCCCACGGGCATGTCAACAAATTGTAAGGGGTTTTTGATGGATGAAGAACCAATGATTCGCCCCTTCAAATATGTGATTGCTTTATCTAGAGCAAATTCTTGGCCACAGTGATTCTTGATTATAGATACTTTAGGCCAAGTAGCGCGGGCACCGTTTGTTGTTTCACGTAATAAAAACTCCTTCGATGGATTTGCTAAGAGCTCATCTAAGCGAAAAAGCATCTTCATATCCGGTAAAATCGTTATGTCACCCGAGTATTGCTGTGATAACACCGATCTCATTTTCGTTAGGGCGTTCTTGGCAATCCCCAGTTCACAAGCTAGCTCTAGGAGATGGATTGCCTCATTTGCCATGAAATTGTAAACGTTTGTTAAATTTTGCTTCAAGCGAGCACTAAATTCGTCTTCGATATCACCACCGACACAGGAGAGGGAAAGTTTGAGGAAAGGGAAAACATGAACATTGACTTGACATGCAATGATATGGTCAATATTGAACATTTCAGATAGCCTCGAAATCGGTAAATCGTTATCCACCGAACCATCGACAAATTTTACTGAAGCGCTACCGCTCCATTCTCTCTTCTCTCCGGTCTGTGGATCCTTTTCGTACAGTGGACTCGATGGGAAGATTCCTGGTAAGGAGCACGATGCACAAACTGCTGACCAAATTAGCACGTTTGGTGCTGTAAGGTTATTTAAAAGACGAGGTTGCTCAAATAACGATGCCGGAGAAACGGTAATGTTCAAAATTTTACCTGTTCTATTATAGGCCTCTCTAAACGTCAAATCACCAAGAAATGAAACCATCGTATTGACTAAATGTTTATTATCAAACCAGGTTCCATTCTTGAGAAATCTTGAGATTTTTATCAGATAATTTTCACTTTCACTCTTCTGTTTGTCGTCCTTGAATATATTAAACTCTGTGTCCAGCACACGTTCCAATAGTTCTGGAATTTCATCCTTATGGTGAACCGACAGGATGCTGGCCACAATGGCACCCGCACTGCTCCCACTTATGACTCTCGGTAGGAGGTCTAATTCAAAGAGCGTTGATAGCACACCAATATGGAACAAACCGAATGTACCACCCCCACTTAGCACCAAAGCTGTACGGCCTATGTTTCTTCTAGTTTGTTGTAAAATCCCCAACACGTACCCGTCGTCTAAATCAGACTGATGTAGTAAAGCATCGATTGCCAGTCGCGACTCGTTTAAATATTGGTCCGTGAGAAACTTTGTACCAACATGAGAATGTCTATAAAGGTTCACATTCCCCATGTTCCCCAAATTCCTCACCCAGCTAGTTCTGATCGTGTATAACAACTCTGAATAGTCCTCAGCGAGTCTTTTTTCCCGCAGTTTCGTGGTCAACTCTCTAATAAGCTTATAGTCATATAAGTTAGATTCCACTTTTTGTTTCCACTTTGTCATATCAGTCAACTCATCTAATCTTAACCCTGCATAACTCCATTCATCATATGACATGGCATGCTGCTTCGTGGCAAGAATCCTCTCAATAAGCAGATCCTTCTCATAATCGCCCAGAAATAAACTATAAATAAATGACTTGAATTTTGGTAACAAAGAGACATGTTCTTCATCTTCCAACTCATCATCACTTGTAGAAAGTGCTTCTTCATTCTCTGAACTATATTGGTCAAAAGTTCCTCTCCCCTTATTCTGCCCTTCCGCCAAATATTTCCTTCCCTGCCGGTTCAGCTCATGCCTTCTTTCTATAATATTACTTCCTTCACAAATCCGTCTGCGGGCTCCACTGTTATCAGCAGCTGCTGCGTTCCCATGAATATGTTCATAGTACTTTTCAATAAGGTGTTGAGTAACCGCAAAAGGTCGACGTTCTAAAGCCGAGTTGGCTTCCATCGAATCTTCCACTTACAACCAGTGCACTAATAGGCTCCAGATGCACTCTAGAGACCAAATAGTCAGTCTCTATTTGACTTTCAATCAAGTCATAGTGCCTTAATTGATTACAAAACTTGCAGGCTTGTAAAATTGAGAGGTCCCGTGATGCTTTGGAAGACGCGTCAAAGAAATTGATTTCGCGTCTGAAAACTCACATTGGAAAGTGTCATTCTAACGGATAAACAGTCGAGTAGATCACTCTTTAGAGGTTCGAGAGTGATTGTTAAGCTGTAGTAGAGTTAAGTGGTATTAAGAGTTGTGGTAGGAAATCCTGTTGGACTTTTTTTGGGTCATTTTGAGTGAGATTTGAGTGACTTTCGAAAGAAATTCGAGAGATAACGTTGGAGATGTTTAATCACATATATGGTTCGCCATTCCCTACGATTAATCCAAAAGTTAGGTATAGGACTGCTTTAGAAAGGGCAGGATTCGATGTCAATTTTAATTCGAGATCTGCGGCCAATGGTGATGGATTGGGAAGTGCCGATATGAACAGGAGAAACGTCTCTATGGGTAATTTGCAACAACCGCCACCTCGAAGCCAGAGTAGAGCAGCTTCACGAGTTGCATCTCTTCCTGGGGTGAGGGAGCAGCCAGGTGAGTATCATGTTCCGCTGGTCCATAAACCTTATGCCCCTTCGGCGAAGTATTCTACCGGTTCACAAGCGAGATCAAGTGGACCTTCAAGAGCACAGTCTTCCACCAGTTCTCAACCAAGCGGTCCTACAACAGCGCAGTATTCCACCAGTTCCCAACCAAGCGGACCTTCAACAGCACAGTACTCCACCAGCTCTCAACCAAATGGACCTTCAACAGCACAGTACTGCACCAGTTCTCAACCAAGCGGTCCTACAAATACATCAGGATCGTATTCCGCAAATCCATCATTACAATATTCCTCTGCTTCGAAACCTTCATTTACTTTTGAAGAAAGGCCTAGCCACCACCAGGAACGAGAATTGAATCCGATTGAGAGGAGTTTTATGATGCTAACTCAGAACGACACCAGCAGTAGTGTAGATATAAGAACTACCGAGATGGAAATCAAGGAACCCGTTGAAGAACAACCAGTTGAGGAACAACCTGCTGAGATACATTCACCAACTACACCACGCAAGAGTGTCCATTCTACCGTTGAAAGTCTGAACTTTGAACCTTCATCGGAGCTACACGTTGGTCTTTCTCCAGTGAATCATGAGAAGGAAACTCCTAAGGTAATTGCAGGTAAGCAATTGCCCGTACTATCAGTTACAACTCACCTTGACTCCATCGAGGATGAAAAACCACTGAACCTTGGTGGCTCACAATGGTCCCAATCCGATAAGAAAATTAGCGAAAAAGAACGTGGTTCTGTCACACCTGAAGATCTTACCACCCCACACACAGCTACAAATTTACAAGTTGAAACACTGATAGCTCAATTAGACAACGTTTCTTACTCGAAGAATGCACAACTAGATAATCCGTTCTCTACAAGCACTGCTACAAACTCATTGTCTGGTAGTCAGCTCGATGTACGCTCGCTGTCTGTGGACAGAACGCGGTCGCATTCCAACACTTCTTCGCAGTTCAAGAAATCTAGCGCTTACTTATCAAAGCTACCAGAAGCTGATTTAGAGACTGGAGCTCAAACCGTGACCCTTGATCAAGAATCGGTTAGTTCTCCTTCTCTGAAGATGGGCGATACGCCCACATTTTACAAGTTCAGGCAGCCGCGCTTGAATAGCTTTCCTGGGCCAGAAGAAACCCCTATACCCTCTATTGAACCGTTACAGCTTTCACGCAAGGACAAAATAGAAGGCTCGCCGCGAATCGAGCCCGCCCAGGAAGAATCAACGATCAAGAACGACGTACCGTCAAACAGCGGTAATGAAACGCTCAATATTGAATCCGAACCCAAGTACCCTCCCGGAGAAGGACCCTGTAGGAACTGTGGTCAAGAAGTCGTCGACAGGCCTATTTACTCCAAGAAGGCCAATGAGCTATCCGGCCAATGGCATCGTCAATGCTTTAGATGTCTAAATTGTGACGTGAAGTTCAACAAGACCACACCGTGCTATATCCTTGACGACAAGCCATACTGCCAACAGCACTACCACGAGGAGAACGGCAGCATTTGTCAGGTCTGCAGTGGTTTTATCGAGGGAGAGTGTCTCGAGAACGACAGAACTGAAAGGTTTCACGTCCACTGTCTAACTTGTTTCCTCTGCCACACTCAAATTACAAGCGACTACTTCATATACAACCTAGAGCTGCCGTTATGTGGCAACCACGACCTCGAAGCGCTTCTACAAGAAGGACCTGACAGCTCGGTCAGCAAGAGGAGAACAAGGCTCATCAATTTCACACAATCATAGACATCAAAGGCATCTACAAATTCTCATAAATCTACTCGAAATTGTTATATAAATATTGATAAATTTGTCTCGAGATTAGCCGCCAAGCTATCCTTCTCGCTCCGAGATACAAAGTACTGTACGAACTTTTTGGTTGTGTCGATAGAAGGAACACAAATCAAAGTCGCGGATCAGAACCAAGCTGCAGTTGACATCGTTGAATTCATTATCAAGCCACAGGCATCCTCTGATATTATTGTTCGGCCAAGATTGACAGTGCAATCGACACCAATCAATACATCAATACTGAAACTTTCAGTTCCTAATCATTTAATAACTGGCCTAGGATCGACTCTAAACCTATCTAATAATCAACTAGCTCACATTGGTCCTTCTGAGCATTAAAAGGTCTGGTTGTGTTTCTAAGCGACGGGGCAGGGTGACCAGGGCGATCACTAAAAGGAGAATGTTGCGAGGCCTTAAAGTTGGTGTTTTCGTGAATGGATAAGCAAGAGTACCGTAAACATACGAGCAACCCCTATTTCTGGAGTTGTACCAGCGGAGGGTTGGACATGGTTGATACAGGTAGTGATGAAGAGCGTGATACACCAAGAAGATTTTCGAAAAGATCGTCAGCAGAGTATATGAGAGCTACGAGTTCACCCGGTAGTGGTTTAGGGCAGGAAGCTTCTTCACCAGAGACCCCTTCGCCGCCCAGACATGGAAGAAGATCCTCGACGTCTTTGGGTTTCTTTGCTTCACCTTTACATCGAGCGGAGGGGCCTGCTTCGAGAATGAGTCAGTCAGGGATGCATGAAAATGCTTTCTTAGTTCCACAATCTCCCAGCGTTAAATCTAGATTACTTCCTCCAACAACTCCAAAATCGAGAAACGCAGAGATTTTCCTATCACCTTCACCAAATTTGAAGTCACCAGGTACTTATAAGGACAATGGGAAACCGATTCGCGAGATTTCGAACGGTCTTAAGGCGAGGTTAAATTATGCGATGGTAAAGTTGCAAAACGGATGGGTGGATAAGACGCTTCCTGAACTTGACAGTGAGCTCAGTTCCGGTGCTAAGAGACATAAGAACGATGAAGATGATGAAAATGGCGATTTTGATTCTGGACAGATTGAACTTGCTCGAGAGACTATACTTAAAGGATCATCGTATAACAACGAATTTATTACTGATTCTGAAGAAACAGCAGATGAAGCCGGTAGTTCAGCCGTAGAAGAAAGCGATACTGTCAACTCAGCCCATTTAGCGTTCTTAAAGGCGCTGTCGAGTCCCAAGAAGAAAATGAAACAGGAGGCACCACCCCGTTCTCCTTTACAGTGGTCCAAGCCAAAGAAGATCGTGACTGAAAAGGGCAAAGATCAACCGTCTGAAGTGGAAGCAATAGAGACACTCATGTCACTATCCTCGCCGCAAAGACCTCGTTCGTCAACCCGAGATTTCTCACTCCCGATACCGCCAAAAGTGCCCAATGTGCGCGGATCAATGTCATCCACATCGTCATCATCACGCTCATCGGTCAGCTCACAACAACCTCCACTTACAATAATATCGGGCAAGCCAACGCGACCCGTAACCGTACCGATTATGCAAAAACAATCATCTGAATCTTCGCCAGAGTCACTCCAAGAATCTTTTCATGAGGATACTAAATTGCACTATGACCAGCAGCAGACAGACATAGAGACAGATGTAGAGTCCGATAAAGAATGAATCCTGATCGATGAGGGTGAACCCGCAAATTGATTTTAAAGCTGAGAAAGATGGCTTCAAATGCTAAATACATCGGAGTGCTCTTCGTGATTCAAGAATTTTTCACACTTTAAGAAGAGGTAGCGAAGGGCATCCTACCAGACGCTTGATGTTCGTATAACTCGTTGTAACTTTCATACATCATAATCTAATGAAGAGTATATTGAACTAATAAGACTATCTGGTCAAGAAGTTCGACGTTATTTCTTCGTGAGGTTCCATTATGATTGTCGAGGTTTTCTTTCAAGCGAAGGGGCTAACTCCGACAGATGTCATCGAGAATTAAAGTGGAGGAGCAAGAGAAAGACAGAGGTATATAAGATGGACCTCAATGCACAAGTAATGATGAGCTGGATGGCTATAAGGTCAAAATGGAGAAGTTGATTAATTCAAAATACAAGAGAGAGTCTAAAATAATCAATGCCGCACATCCAAGGACCTTCCGAGACTCAACTTTGGTTCCAGATAAAGACGTTCTGCAAGTGGTCTACGACGTTTATTCACTGATAGAAGCAGATTCCAGTCCCTCAGTTCCTCGCGTTAATTTGTTGTTCCTACATGGCAGTGGTATGAGTAGGTGCATTTGGGAGTACTATGTGGCCCACCTTGCTGATTGTAGACTCAATTGGCGCATAGGAAAAATTGTACTGATGGATCAGGTTACTCACGGTGATTCAGCTGTATTGAATGCAGATAAGCTTGGTGTGAATTACGATTGGGTTGATGGAGCTAGGGACGCATGTAAGGTGGCTCAAAATGAATTCCTTGATGGTGTGCCTGCATATAACGTCGTCATAGGTCATTCGATGGGAGGTTTTCAGGCTTTAAGTTGTGGTATCTTGGTACCGAACTTATTCCAACTCATCCTGCCTATTGAACCTGTTGCTTTGATGTACAATGCCAAGGGATCGAATAACGAATATACAACCATACCCAAGAAATTTTTTAAAGCCTTGAGTGGTAAAACAAAAGATCACTTTAACAGTGAATCAGAGTACATTACGTTTATGCGGAAGGGTAGTTTCTTCCCAAGGGTTCATTCAGAGATTTTATCGCGGATCATCGACTTCGAAAGAATTTATCTCCCTGGAGGAGAAATTAAAACTAAGATGGAACAACGGCAAAATCTGCTTTGTTACCTCACTTTGTTTCCAGGCGCAAAATGGCTTTTGGGCTCATTGAAGTTCATGAAAGCACCGGTTGTGAGTATTGAAGGGGGTATTTCAAAATGGTGTCCGAAAGAGAATCAAGAGACTTTAGAAAGATTAATTCCGAATTACACAAGAGATAAGATCCCAGACGGTGATCATCTATTGAATATCGAAATGCCAGATGAGACTTTGGCTAGAATTCTTTGCCATATCTCGAGGTTTATCGCATCACAACCTCCAAAAGACTCCACAATGGATCTCAACATGGATCAAAGAAGAGGCCGCTTTGCTAATGAGTATGCACTTTACTGCGATTTGAGAGTCCAAGATCGTCCTTTAGAGCTTTCGAAATTCTAGTCAGCACCTTATAAGACAATTTAAATGTGGGTGGTTTTGGTGTCTATTTCATTTGTTTATTATACATTGTTGTTTACATTCGTGAGATAGATTGCAGCGATTGCTGTCACCGGACTCTCCCACTATTTTCATGATTTTTTACCTTATGCTTATTAATTAATCCTGGAATTTATATGATCCAGAAGTTAGAGTGATGGAACCACCTCTGTATGAGCCTCTCTTCATCTTGTTTTTACCCTTTGTAAAATCTTTGCCTCTAACTCTTCCTAACTTTTCATTGGCGATTTCTCCCCAGTTACCAGCCGCACCTTTATACGTATTATCTGTTAATTCCCAATCCTCGAATGAGATTTTTGATCTCTCAATTCTTGAGAAATGTTTTCTCTGTCCTTCTTTAACAACATCTTCACCGGCAGAAATGGCCATCTTATCTGTGATGGGTTGAGGCGATTCAGTTCTGGATGACTCTTCACTCTCTGTCTCTTGAGTCTTAGACTTCTTTGTTGGTTTATCATTGGAATCTTCTGCGGATCTCTTCTTACCCTTTTGTTCCTCCTTTAATTCGCTAGTTGAGTTGCTGTCAGACTCTGAGTCTGAGTCGCTTGAACTGCTTGAACTGCTCGAACTAGAGCTATCGGAACTTGAGCTCGAGTCACTGTCGGAGTCTGAGTCACTGTCAGAGCTGCTGGAACTACTAGAACTTGAGTCTGAATCGGAGTCTGAACCACTGGAGCTGGAGCTGGAGCTACTAGAGCTTGAGTCGCTGGAGCTTGAGTCTGAGTCCGAACTTGAGTCGCTGGAGCTGGAGCTGGAATCAGAACTAGAGCTAGAGTCAGAACTAGAGCTACTGGAGCTGGAGCTGGAATCAGAACTAGAGCTAGAGTCAGAACTAGAGCTACTGGAGCTAGACTCAGAGTCGCTAGAGCTAGAATCGCTAGAACTTGAGCTTGAATCGCTAGAGCTGCTAGAGCTACTGGAGCTACTGGAGCTACTGGAGCTACTGGCACTTGAGTCGCTTGAGCTTGAGTCGCTAGATTTTTTAGCTTCGGTCTTCTGAGTTTTGTTTTCCTCCTCTTCGTCACTACTAGAGCTGCTTGAGTCACTTGAACTGCTTGAGTCGCTAGAACTGCTTGAGTCACTAGAGCTACTTGAGCTTGAGTCACTGCTTGACCCTGAGGACGTAGAAACTTCCTCCTTCACATCCTTTTGCTTACTCTTGACTTTCTCACTCAATTTTGGTGGTTTGGCATCTTTGGCCTTGACATCAGTTTTCTTCTTAGATCCCATATTTGTTTCACGCTCACTCAGCCGTTCTTGCACAACAACAATGATCAGAATTGGACCCTCAACTCTCTCAATTGACCTTCAAATAAAGCATTATTCAATTAATCTCGAGCGATGAGCTTCGAATTTCACTAAAAATTTTTCTCGTTTCTTTTCGATCGCGCCAGATTGCAAATGTGTCGCCAAAATGACAGTAATTAATACAGCGAAAAGGCGAAAAAGAAGGTGGTAATGTGCACATTGGGAGGCTAGTCAACCTTTGTTTCATATTTTGCTGTATTTCAGCGATTTTTAATCCTTTTGTATCTCAAAAAACTGTGATAAAAGCTCAAAATTCAACCAATCAAGCTGTAATTTGTACCACCTGTCAAACCGCATACTCTCCGACAATGTAGTTAGTCAACACACTCTCGTCCATCCCCAGGGTTGATTATAGTATGGTATTATGCATACTTCTGACTCTCGTCGCTTTGTACGTAAGTTCAAGGATAATAAGTTGATTCAACTGATAAACTACTTGATCCTACACTCATCTTTGAGAGACAACCGGCTAGATCTATTAATCGGTTCAAATAGCTAGCGAGTTGGATTAGCCCTCTATGACTGACATCGATGGATACCAGACGAGAAGCAAAGGAAAGATCTTTCCTGAGATGAACCAAACGTTCTTCTCTGATGATGACTCAGCAGCAACAGATGATAATCGTTCAAACTATGAGGATGAGGGATTCATTGATGGAGATGATGAATATGGCTATGGTGAATCTGCAGCTACTACACCAGCGGAAAGTGCTCCTCCAAAACCCAGGAAACCAGCCAAGAAATCAAAGCACGAGCAAAGCGATAATGAGACAGCTAATAAGTTAGCAGCAAAGAATGAGAATTTTCTGTATGGGACTAATAGAAATTTGCCTTCTGATTTTGTTCCAGATTCAGTGTCGGGGCTATTCAGGTCCCACGATTTCAGCTACTTGAAGCTACGTCCAGACCATGCGGCTAGGCCCATTTGGATCTCACCAAGTGATGGTAGAGTTATATTAGAGAGTTTTTCACCTTTGGCAGAGCAAGCTCAGGATTTCTTGGTTACTATCGCTGAACCGATCAGTAGACCATCTCACATACACGAATACAAAATCACTGCATACTCTCTATATGCTGCGGTTTCCGTCGGTCTGGAGACAGATGATATCATATCTGTGCTAGATAGGCTATCAAAGGTTCCCGTGGCACCATCCATCATCAATTTCATCAAAAGTGCCACTGTCTCTTATGGTAAGGTGAAATTGGTCATCAAACACAATAGATATTTTGTTGAAACCACACAAGCGGATATCTTACAGATGTTACTGAAGGACCCTGTCATCGGCACCCTACGTTTAGACACAAATCAGGCCCAACAACAGCCGCAGCCGAAGGCAAAGATGGGCACTACCAATGCGCAGCAAAATGTAAATCCAAATGATGTTGAAGCCATGTTCAGCGCAGTTGTCGGTGGCGATAATGAACTGGATGAGGAAGATGACCTTGATGCAGTTCATGCATTTGAAATTGCCAATGCGTCCGTGGAAATCGTTAAAAAAAGATGTCAAGAGATCGATTATCCAGTGTTGGAAGAATACGATTTCAGGAACGATCATCGTAATCCTGATTTGGATATCGATTTGAAACCGTCCACTCAAATTAGACCATATCAAGAAAAATCGTTGAGTAAGATGTTCGGTAATGGTCGTGCAAGAAGTGGGATCATCGTCTTACCTTGTGGTGCTGGTAAGACTTTGGTCGGTATTACGGCTGCATGTACAATTAAGAAATCGGCTATCGTCCTTTGTACCTCATCTGTTTCTGTCATGCAATGGAGACAACAATTCTTACAATGGTGTACATTGCAACCCGAGAATGTTGCTGTTTTCACTTCTGATAACAAAGAAATGTTTCAAACGGAGTCAGGTTTGGTTGTTTCCACATATTCGATGGTGGCTAACACCAGAAATAGGTCTCATGACTCTCAAAAGGTCATGGACTTCCTAACGGGCAGAGAATGGGGTTTTATCATTTTAGATGAAGTTCATGTGGTGCCGGCAGCCATGTTCCGTCGAGTTGTTACTACCATTGCAGCACACGCCAAATTGGGGCTAACGGCTACTTTAGTTAGAGAAGATGACAAGATCAGTGATTTAAATTTCTTGATTGGACCAAAGCTGTACGAAGCCAACTGGATGGAGCTTTCGCAAAAGGGTCACATTGCAAACGTTCAATGTGCCGAAGTTTGGTGTCCTATGACGGCTGAATTTTATCAGGAGTACCTCAGAGAGAGTGCAAGAAAGAGAATGTTGCTGTACATCATGAATCCCACAAAGTTTCAAGCTTGTCAATTTTTGATTCAGTATCATGAAAGAAGAGGTGACAAAATCATCGTATTTTCCGATAACGTTTATGCATTACAAGAGTATGCTTTGAAACTGGGTAAGCCTTTCATTTTCGGTGCCACTCCTCAGCAGGAACGTATGAACATTTTGCAAAATTTCCAATTTAACGACCAAATCAATACAATTTTTTTATCGAAGGTTGGTGACACATCCATTGATTTGCCTGAGGCAACCTGTTTGATTCAAATATCATCACATTATGGTTCTCGTCGTCAAGAAGCTCAGAGATTGGGAAGAATTTTAAGAGCTAAAAGACGTAACGATGACGGTTTTAATGCATTTTTCTACTCGTTAGTCTCAAAAGATACCCAGGAAATGTATTATTCTACCAAGAGACAGGCATTCTTGGTGGATCAAGGTTACGCATTCAAAGTCATTACACATTTGCATGGTATGGAGAACTTACCAAATCTAGCATATGCGTCCGCAAGAGAACGCAGGGAATTACTGCAAGAAGTTCTGTTGAAGAACGAGGAAGCTGCAGGTATAGAGATTGGAGATGACGCAGATAACTCGGTTGGACGTGGAGTGAACGCGCATAAGAAGGCAAAGTCCAAGGCTGTCAGGGGTGAAGGTTCTCTGGCTGGTCTTGCTGGAGGTGAAGATATGGCATATATGGAGTACAGCACTAATAAGAATAAGGATTTGAAAGAGCATCATCCACTAATTCGGAAAATGTACTACAAAAATTTGAAAAAGTAATTAATTTAAAATCGAGTTAAGTTGATTGACCTAAGATCGAGGCGGTCTTGCCGAAGTCGAGTTCCTACTCAGATCCGAGATGAAATAGTATAGCTTTCATTCGCAGCTTGCCTAGTAATGCTTCACAAAACTATTACACTTTCATTATAATTACCATTACTTATCTATAAGGACTCTAGTTGTTCAGTAATCCTTCCTTCCGTTTTCTCTAATACCGCTTGAATATTAATTTTGAAATTGCTTGCATACTCGATTATTTCAATCACCTGAGCATGCAGTGAAACCCTCTTGCGATTTATGTCCAGCAGCAATTCTTCATGTTTAATCTTAGTCACCTGTACCAGTTGCTCAGCTTCAGCGAGCCTCTCTTTTGTGAGCCTGCTAGAGTCACTTATCTTTTTCTCCAGCTTTTCAATCTCAATTTTCTGTGACAAAAGGCTGCTTTCATTCTCTTGCAGCTTTAGCTCATAGTTTGATTTCGCATCCGAGAGTTGTAACTCTAATCTTTCAATGGCATTTGTCTTTTCGCGAATTTCCCTTTGCAGATCTACTACCTTTGCTTCAATTGTAGAGTTTTCCATTTGACAGTTTTTGACTCGTTCTTGAATCTCCTTGTATAATTTGGATAGCTCTTGCTGCGCTTTCTCTGCGGTATTATGATTGCTTGAGAATATGCTTTCATAAGCTATTCCTTTATCTTCCTTCTGCAATTCTTCGTCTGATAAGGAAACCTTTAGCAAAGACTCGTCAACATTGTGCCCGAGCTTCGCTCGCAAACTGACTAAATTCTCAATCGCTGTGTTATATTGTCGTACAGTTTCGATCATATTTCTTAATATGCCATCCTTTTCAAATTTATCTGATTTCAACACTGCGACCAATTGATCTACTTTGCTCGTCACCAGATCTAGTTCGTTCGCAATGTTGTCCCTCTGCGTGCTCTTTTCGTCTATGAGCTCGATAGAAACACCTCTAATTTTCAAGGATTCTTGCAATTCCTTCACTTTTTTCTCTAAATCTGATATTTGCTGCATCTTGGCCGATGATTCAAAACGCATTTTCTCCAACTTTTTTGGCCATTCATTACTTTTATGGTCCATGGTGTTTACGTAGTTTTGAAATTTGGTAAGATCACTTTTCAAAGCCTTGCATTTTTGAACGGCCAGAGCGAGATTCTTACTCCTCTTGGCCTTATTCTCGCATCTTACCATTATTTCATCGTTATTGTCTCCCATTCGTTTTATATCAGTCTTAATGATATGCGTAAATTTCATGAAACCAGCTTCTAGTTGTTCCATATACGAATCATAATTATCTTCCAATCGAAGGAAACTCCGGTATGATTCCATGACGTATTCGATGAATAACCTCTCAACCATTAGCTCATACTTTTCCTGCTTTTGGTCCTGCTCATCTAGAGTATCTAACGGGTGATTGAGAATTGTCAGCTCTTGTGTGTTGTCATTAAAAAGGTTTTGATCCAATTCTTGTAAAGACTGATCAAGCTTCACATTTATCTTGACAAGCCAATGTAACATTCCTAGGAACCTTGGCCATGAAGAGCCTCCTACTGCTGAGATTTGTGACTTGTTGATCGTCTCCAGATACGGGTATTGCAAATTCTTCAAAATCTGATATACTTCATGCTCAATAGACTTTGTAAAGTTGTAACCGGGATCCAGCCTCAGATACAACCATTTAAAAATCAGCACGAAGCCTTTTTGTGTGGGCAATTTTAAGAATTTTAATGAGATCGGGTGGTTCATTTCAAGATCGAACTTGTTCCGCGTCAAGTAATCAAAGATCTCCTCCTGCACCGCATTCTGGAAATTCCTGTCCCTTAGAGGACGTGGATCTCTACTTGAAAGGCTATTCTTGGTGGTTGTGCTGGAGCTATTCGCGTGAGGGAAAGATGAGAACCTCTGTGAAAGCCTAAAACTTGCTGAGGGCTCCTCGCTCAGTACAGTAGATCTATGTCTCCTCTTAACGTTGGCTGCAGCATTCTTCTCCATACTCTTCTGAATCATATCAGTGAGTCCTATATTTGTGGTATTCCGTCGCTTCCCAATTGTAGAAACTGGGATCTGAGAGGTGAACTTTTGCGGATTCAAGCTATCCAGGACATCGCCCTTCTCATTGCGTACCTGATCCATCGGTTTCAACTCTCAACTATTCTGTTTATTGTGATTTAAAAGCTTGTAATGCGTATTGTTTACGTTTTGTGTATTGAATTTATAAAAAGCGAAATTTTCACCTTTAGTCGATGGTTTCAAGATAATCAATCGACTGTAGATCACATCAATCCGAGCAGACTATGAAGGTTGTGCATACTATTCAAGAGGTTCGTGAATGGCGCAAGGAATGTAAGGGCTCGACTGGCTTTGTTCCGACAATGGGATGTCTTCACGCGGGTCACGGTTCACTGATCAAGCAAAGTCGCCTAGACAATGATTACACAGCGGTAAGCATCTTCGTGAATCCATCTCAATTCGCCCCTACGGAGGATCTAGATCAATATCCTCGTACATTACCAGCTGATATCGATCTTTTGGAACAATTGGGCGTTGATCTCCTGTTTGCACCCAATGCAAACGAAATGTACCCACAAGGCATCCCATTGAACGTTGAAGATCAGCGAGGGCCTTTCGTCACCGTTTTGGGGGTTAGCGAAATGCTGGAGGGCTCTACAAGACCTAATTTCTTCCGTGGAGTGGCCACTGTGGTTGCTAAACTTCTCAACATCGTTACTCCAACAGTCGCCTACTTTGGTCAAAAGGATATTCAGCAGTTTATCGTCCTAGATACGATGGTTCGTCAACTGTTCATCAATACCCGTCTGCAAATGATGCCCATCCAACGTGATTCTCAAGGATTGGCTCTCAGCAGTAGAAACAAGTATTTGTGTCAAGAATCCTTAACAATTGCGTCAAACCTCTATAAGGGGCTACAAAGAGGCTGCCAGATGATCCAGGACTCTCCAAATGTCATAAGTGCGAATGATGTTAAAAACGTTATCTCTGAGATGTGGTTCCCACACCTAGCTCAGGGAGATTTCAAGATAGACTATCTGTCAATTGCCCATCTACAAACGCTCACTGAACTCTCCAAAATAGAAGCGAAACGCGACCACAAGATTGTTATCAGTTGTGCTGTTTATGTCAAAGACAGGAAGCAGCCCACTGTAACAGTAAGATTGATAGATAACATCATCCTATAAGGGAAAAAATACATACAAACAAAGTGTCACATCCTTGCCGATTTTTCGACACAAAATTTAACAAAAAAGTACCGCGGCATTACAGCAACCATGCAACTATTATTGGCTTGGCATTTCTTGGCATCTCTTGGCACTGCGAAAGATTCCGCGGCCCAATCGAGGATTGCAAAGTTTTAGCCCTCCCGGGGAATGTGTCAAGGCAAAATGTCAGCAGTTTGACAGATACGGTGACTGCGATATGTGACGGCACCACCGGCAATCGTACTTGATAGACAAATCATGCCACAGGAATATGTCAGTGGGAGACATGGAGGGACGTTGTGACTGTGATCTGAGATAAGCTTTCCACAGTCGATAAAGTATCGATCAATTAAAGGAAATTTGATTATATAAAACTGGACAATAATTTGAGTTGAAGTGCACTCGCAAAACCAAAAAATCAGCAGCTTAAGATTTGTAGATATACATGAAGTAAGGAGCCGCACATATTCTACAATTCAACAGCAGTATCTCGATTATATTGGTACTGAAATTTGGTTACGGAAGGCTACTTCAAAGAAAATACTAATACTAATCGCTTAAGATGACGTCACTCATCCCAATCGCTAGTCCTGGTTTATCTGCGAATACCGAAAGGGCTTACACCGAAATAAAGAAAGATCATATATACCAGGACAGTGTGGAGCAAGAGAAAGGAGAATTTGTCGATGAGTTTGGCCGTGAGATTCTCGCCAATGAGAGCGAGAAGTTCGGACACAAGTTACCACTGCAGGCTTACACCTACTACGCTGATATTCAGCGTGAGTATGAGAGATCGAATGACCAGGATGGTCTTTACGCTGCTCAAAGGGAGCAAATCTATACGGATTCTTTCAGCAATCTCTCACACTCGAAGCTAGATTCGCAGCGATTGTTGCGTATAACGAAGGCCTATTCGGTTTTCTTCTTGATCACCACAGATATTCTGGGTCCATCCAATGCTCCTTATGCCGTCGCCCAGATGGGTTGGGTGCCTGGTGTTATCCTTTACGTTTTATTTGGTGTCGTGGCTGCGTTTGGTGGATGGTTGCTCAACTACTGTTTTTGCAAAGTTGACTCAAACAATTATCCGATTCGTACTTACTCTGACCTAGCTGGGCGTGTTGTTGCGCCTTGGTTTCGGTATCCATTCGCTATTCTTCAGTTTATTCAAATGATATTGAATTGCGGAGCAATTCTGTTATCGACGGCTCAAGCAGTGTCACAGATGTTGATCGTCAACAAGGGTAGAGATCCTTTTTGCTTCACCGTTGACATTCTGGTGTGGGCTCTTCTTTGTATGATCCTTGGTCAGATTCGTTCTCTTGGGAGATTTGCGCATATTGCGAACACTGCAGTGTGGATGAACATCGCAGTCTGTATTATCACAATGGTAGGTGTTGCCGTTGGGGGTCCTTACTACGGTATCTTTCAACAGTATGGACAGGGACCTCCTTATTTCCAGTCGGGAACTTTCAACCCATTGCCAATCACACAACACGCTATCACGCCTGGTACTATTAGTGATAAAATTGCCGGTATGAACAACATGGTCTTTGCTTGGGGTGGTGCCACAATTTTCTGCGAAGTGATGGCAGAAATGAAACGTCCAATGGACTTTTGGAAAGGTATGCTATGTGCGCAATCTCTTATCATGGTGGTCTATCTTTTCTATGGGCTATTCGTGTACGCATACAATGGGCAGTTCAGTTATGTGAATGCAAATCAAGCTATTGGCTCCAAAGGGCTGCAGAATGCTGGTAATGTGTTAACCATTATAACAGGTATCATCGCCACCGTGTTATATGGTAATATTGGTATTAAAGTTCTGTATCAAGGTTTCCTGATAACCGATTTTAATTTCCCTAGCCTCAGCTCACGCAAAGGTGCAGTCGCATGGGGAGGCTTTGTGATTATATTCTGGGCAATTGCGTATATTCTTGGTACGGCTATTCCATCTGTCAGCGCTATTGTTGGGATCATTGGTTCTTTCTGCATTCTGAATTTCTCATACACATTCCCATTTCTCTTCTGCTTCTGCTTATTATGCCGTCAAGATGCTGCATTGAACGACACCTTCGATCAAAAGACTTTAAGTGTCGAAAAGGCAGACTCGTATTGGCGCAATTGGTCCCGTTGGAAGCGCTCTATAGGGCATGGTGGTACTTTTCGTGTCACGCTTAAAGTTTCGCTGTTACTTCTTTTCCTTGCCTCACTTGCAACTTGTGGCCTATGTTCTTATTCGGCAATTACAGGAGCTATCGAAGTTTATCAAACCAATACTGCGCAACCATTTACCTGCAATTCACCTGTCGGCTAAACCCAGCGCAATTCTAAGTAATTTTTGTCTTTTTCATGTAGGATTAATAAACAATCAGTAAAACGTCTATAAGAAATGAAGCAACTTTGATGATCGGATTGAACTCAAGAATGCTTCAAGATTTTCCGTAATAATCATAAACTGCCACTCTAAATATGCCGCACTTCAAAGAGTTATATTTAGGAGCAAAACTTTAGCTTTTATGACTCACTTGTATCTTTCTTAGAAAAGACTTTTAGTGATGCGCCTCGTTGAGTATAAGAACAAGACCATGATAATCTTGAAACCCAGCAAATGATCCCATGGCAAAATTGAGAAGGTATGATTATAGTTCATGTCTTGGAGCTTTCATTTGCAATATTGTTTAATAGTTGGATATGAAACCAAAACCAAAGTGCAGCCACGTCGTTGAACCAAGTCTGGGTAGTGCATTTTGACCTTCTTGAACAGTGAGTTCAAAAAGACTATTCCCACAATTCGCCTCAACCGTTTTTAAAGGCAATCGCATTGATATGTCGATTTATAGCAGGCATTTTAGCACTTGAAGAATATAGGAAAAATGCATAATCTGGCTATAACTGCGAGATCTTAGATCGTCACTGATACATCAGCAGTTTTCCTGGCCACTGCTGACCTTTTGGGCTATCGAAAGTGCTCTATCACCATCCTTTTGTTTGCTAACTCAATAGAAACTGCCCTGAAACCGCGAGTTGAACTACACTATGGCAATCTGTGATCATTCTACCTTGTGCTTCTTCAAAACGTGCGAATCCCAACCCTTATCAGCAGACAATCCTTTTCTCTGTTGTCGAAAAAGCTTGTCCAGTGAGCTGTAACACTACCGGCTCACCAAGCTGATAACACATTCCGAGCAATCAATAATACGATCAAACATTCCACTCTAAGCTTAATTCAAGGAAAACAGACATCATTGGTTGCTTCGACGATAGATACCGTCTATCTAGATCTGTTTGGTGGCTTCCATCATAGGGTTTACTGTTCAAGGTTTGAAGGGTCCGCGTCATTTACGGCTATCAGGATCCAGGGCCTTATGGGCAAGAAGGGACCGCAAGATAGGTTCTACAGGGTCGATATCCCCAAATACTGTCAAGAAATTAATTGGGAAAATAGAGATTGTGTCAACACAGGTCAGGAAGTCTTCCCCGTAAGACCGCTGCAACTTACTCAAATTTGAGAGTACATTTCAGCAAATATTACTCCTATTACTATTTTGGGACTACTCCAAAGACAAGCTTTATCAAATTTTGACCGTGTAAGTCAGATAACCCAATCGAAGTGCCTACTGAAATTTGAAGAAACGAGATAAGAAGTGCCACATTTGAGTGTATCTAGTAACAAAAAGTGCCGTTCGCGGCACTCATGCAGGCATTTATGCTTGGCACCTTTCGGTGGCTCCCGATGCAACCGCTCGAGCAGTGAAAAGTTTTCCAGCTTTGTCGGAGAATGTGTCAAACCAAAAAGAACAGACGCGGGCAGTTTGACAGATACGGTCGCTGGTAGATGATATGGCTAGTGTGGATGGGACCATCCATGACGGTTCAAGACCGGCATGATTGTGCCACAGGAATGTGCCAGTGGGAGGTAGTGACTGTGGTATGATAAGATTTCCACAGTTGATTAACAATTCGATCGAGCAAGGAAAAATCGATGTATAAAATATGGACATGAGTTCCGGATAGAAGATCTTGTTTTGGTTCTTAATTCTGAGGAGACCAGCAATTAAACTTGCAAGAAAATCTTATAATGAAGCGCACCGAGACTTCAAGCACCGATGGTGTGGACTCTGTTGAGAAACAAAAGGCTGTAGAGGTAGTGGATGATAAACTTGTGGAGGTGATTTCCTCGCACAATGGTTTGGAAGTTGAATCGTATGATGATGAGCCCACGGAGGAAGAGATGAAGACTTTGAAGCATGTCGCTGGTACGATTCCATTTAGATGCTGGTTGATCGCCGTTGTCGAGCTGTCTGAGCGTTTTGCTTACTACGGTTTGAGTACTCCTTTCCAGAATTATATGCAGAATGGTCCAGATGACACTCCAGCGGGTCTGTTGAACTTGAAGAGTCAGGGTGCGACTGGTCTTTCGTACTTCTTCCAGTTTTGGTGTTATGTTACTCCTATCTTTGGAGGTTGGTTGTCCGATACGTATATCGGGAAGTACAACACTATCTGTTGGGGTACTGGTGTCTATGTGATTGGTATTTTGATCTTGTTTGTTACTTCTATTCCAAGTATCACTACGCAGAATGCAGCCACAGGTGGGTTTATTGCTGCAATCATTCTGATCGGTATCGCCACTGGTATGATTAAGTCTAATATTTCTGTGTTGATTGCTGACCAGTTTCCAAAGCAACGTCATCGTGTTATTACTAAGAAGGATGGTACTCGTGTGATTGAGGATCCTAACATTACTTTGCAAAATGTGTTTATGATTTTCTACCTGATGATCAACATCGGGTCGCTATCTGTCATTGCCACCACTGAATTGGAAGCTCATGTTGGTTTCTGGGCCGCCTATTTGCTACCTTTCTGTTTCTTCTGGATTGCTGTTATCGTTCTCGCTGTCGGTAAGAACAGTTACGTGAAACCACCTGTCGGTGACAAAGTCATCTCCAAATGTTTCAAGGTTGTTGGTATCGCAATCAAGAACAAGTTCAATTTCGAGGCAGCTAAACCAAGTGTTTCCCCAGATAGGGCTTTCCCATGGACTGACAAATTCGTTGACGAAATTGTGAGATCCTTGAGCGCTTGTAAAGTGTTTTTGTTCTACCCTGTTTACTGGGTCTGTTACGGTCAAATGCTTAACACTTTTGTCAGTGTTGGTGGTACAATGGAGCTACATGGTTTGCCCAATGACTTCTTCCAAGCGATTGACTCGATCGCCCTAATTGTATTCATTCCAATCTGTGAATACTTCCTCTACCCATACATCAGAAAATTCACCCCTTTCAGACCAATCACCAAGATCTTTTGGGGATTCATGTTTGGTGCTGCAGCCATGGTGTGGGCTGCCGTGTTGCAACACTTTATCTACAAATCCGGCCCATGGTATAAATATCCAATGGCCGAAAACACTCCAAACCACATCCACATCGCTTGGCAAGTTCCCGCCTACGTTTTGATCGCTTTCTCCGAAATTTTCGCCTCCATCACTGGTCTAGAGTACGCTTACTCCAAGGCCCCAGTGACCATGAAATCCTTTATCATGGCCATCTTCCTGCTAACAAACGCCTTTGGCTCTGCAATTGGCTGTGCGCTTTCCCCAGTGACCAAAGACCCTGACTACGTGTGGCTATACGTTGGACTAGGTGTAGCCTGCTTTGCCGCAGGTTGGTTGTTCTGGTTCTGTTTCAAGCACTACAACGACACAGAGGAAGCTATGAATGCCTTGGACTACGATGAAGATCCAACTATGTTGAAACATAGCAAAGACGGAATCGAAGAATGTGCAGACTTTTCCAAAGCTTAATATCTGTAATGTAATTGTGTATTTAGTCTATTTTACCTGGTGTAATTGTTACCGATATTGATTTATATATGCGTTGTGAATCCCTATTTTTCTATAGATAAAACTCAGTTTTACGATTGATTGTGGAACAATCAGGATTATACGTACGGTTTCTTCTTGGTGTCTCCAAAACTTCTAAATTGAAAAGAAGTTTAAACCTTCTAATATCATACATTATACTTACTATCGCATTGTCCGGGAATTTTTCATTGATTGTCCGAACAACCATGTCTGTCCGGCAAGTTCCCTTATCGGAGAAGATTAAGAACAAGAACAGCCACAAGGGGAATGTGATGGGTATGGCTAAGAGTTGAGCCATCTAGTAGTCATCAGAGTCTTCAAGAGGTTCGAAGAAGTAAGTTACAGGCGGTTAAAGGTTGAATAGACTACCACATTCGATTTCAAGCCAGTGTGTGCTGGAAAAAAGTTCACTTTAGAGTATTTCTACATGGTTTCAGCTTCAGAATCAAAGATAGCTAAACAAGATAGGGTTGGAGAGGTCTCTGGTGTAGAGACAACTGCTTTTGAGAAGAAGAGTCTTTTGGATCCTCATCTGTCGGTTTTGGAGCTTCTGGAGAGGACTGGTGATACACAGCGGGTGGGCCGGGGGGTTGAAAAAGCTGATGATATGGCTAATACTACCAATAGTATATCTAGCTCCTGGCAAGCGATTCATAGAAATGATGCAATGATTACTGGAGTTCCCGAAAGATGCTCTTCTCAAGCTGCTGCTGTGGGTATATTATCGTCAAGTGACACTTCCGAGGAAGAGATCGACCCAGCTAGTTCTCCCAATGTTGCACATTTTACTCAGTTTCATCAGTCTCAGCAACCGCCAAGATTGCCTTTTAAGCTGGATGTCCCTGTTATCTTGCCGGCAAGAGATCAGGAACCATCCGGACAGACCCAGACCCCAGATAATGATGATGAGAGAGACGATGAAACTTTGACAAAGAGTTTGTCCAACTCTTCAAACTCATTTGTCATGCCCAAGCTATCTTTATCTCAAAAGTCCCACAAATTGCGCATCTTGATCCTTGGTAGGCCAGGCTTGAAGTTCTACCAGTCGATTCCCAAGCGGTATCAGCATTTTTTCGAGCTCTCTCGATTACAGGACCCTTCTGAGTTTAGACAGTTCACCGGTATACTGATCGTCTTTCAGGAGTTGAAAGAAATGGTCTCTTTGTTGAATCGAGTCTGTCAATGTGCGCCTACTAGGCCAGTTATACCAGTTTGCCAAACAGGGCAACATCAACAAGTAAGAAATGTTTTGGAATCTCTTTTAAAAAGTAAATTGATATCCCTACTATATCCACCTGTGGTAATATCAAACCATTCGGATTTGAATAACATGTATAGGTTCCTACTGGATTTATCCAAGACCATATCCGACAACTCTGAGGATGACGAAGACGAGGAAGAACGTGAGTTACTGGATAAAAAGATAAAGAAGTCTCATCAACGCAAGAAGAAGAGAGCAGGCTCTTATGATAAGACTGATAAGCCACGTAAGCGGAGATCCAAAGAAACAAAAATCAATAAATGGATCGTATGGGGGATTTCTCTCACAGTCGGTGTGGGAGTGGGCTATTGTATGTCATATTTTGCTTCATCGGGGTTGATCTCCATGAGTGCCAAATCGATTGCATCCATCAACGGATGTCGCCCAAATGATAACGTTGTTGTCTTTGACGACTCATCACTGGGAATGGGCGAATACGATCACGATTTAGAGAATCCATTTGCGCATGCCCTTTACCTTCTGAAGCAGACGCTAAAGCAATGGAATTGGGCCATGAAACAATTTCTAATGAAGCACTTACACCTTCCTGAATCATCCAGCTCTACTAACTATAAGGAATGGGGCGCAGAGGATAATTCTAACAGAGTCTTGGCGTTAGGTTATATTTTGCTTTGATTGAAATAAAAGTACTTCATTGTGTAGGATAAATCGCTGAGCATAGACTAAGGTCCTTGTCGTGTCTTTCAGGATTTGTCTCGACCATTTGGTCAAGGAAGAGGAAGCGGCGAGATTTCTGGGTTAATTTGTATAGATGTAAAGGATCTGGAGGTTTTGATTACTTTTTATGTTTTACAGCTAAAGTGAGACTTTTGAGATGTCGAAAGATATTAATTTGCAATTGAATATTTGAGACCTGGTACATTTTGAGGTGGCTTTCAAGCACCTTTAAAGCTTTTTTCTTGCCTTAGAAGACCTGATAACAAAAGTACCAGCGCCCTTACTAAAGGTTCACAATTCCAACTATTCGACTCCATAACAACTGCAACTATTCAGTTCCCCCCCCCTTACTAGATAGTGCACTAAAAACTCTTTCCAACTACTTAGAATCAACACTTGATACCCCTTTCTGTCAATAGTGAATATTTGTATCTTTTTAATGCCATCTACCTGCTCACTCGCTCGAGCCGCGCTTTGAGCATCTACACACAAGATACAATCAATACAAGTGAACCAACCACATCTCAAAGGTAAAAAACATACGTTTCGAGATCGCTAATCATAGACTGGTTTTCTCTTCGGTCTCTCAATCTACATGGGTAACTTAACAATTAGGTAAGTAAGATGAGATTGGGGACCATAGCAAAAGAGAAATTCTCACCTCCATTCCGTATCAGCATCAGAACGCAACTAACGGCACTTGTCAGTCTAGTTGCTCTAGTATCATTGATCATTTTGGCTGTTACTACTGGTGTGTATTTTACAAGCAACTACAAGAGTCTGAGATCAGAGCGACTTTACGTGGCAGCTCAACTTAAGTCATCCCAGATCGATCAGAATTTGAACTACTTATATTACCAATGCTACTGGCTCTCTTCTCAAAGCACATTACAGACGTCACTAGCAAACTATGTCTCTGGTAACAAAACCGACGCCAACTGGGTGGATTCAAGCAGTGTTCTTCAAAAGTTTTTATCGTCATCAGCCTTATTCTCAGTTGCAAGAGTTTACGATGCAGATTTTCAAACAGTTCTCAATGCTACGAATAACGGTACTGGTGATGTGTTAGGGGATGACGTTTTGGCCAAACTCATGCCTTTATCTAGCAATATGGCACTGCCGGCTTCGCTTGAATCCGAGGGGATGTTAACAGACCCAGTGCTCAATGGGACATCATACCTGATGTCTATGTCACTACCAATCTATGCAAACCCCTCCATTATTTTAACAGAGTCAAGAGTCTATGGTTACGTGACAATTATCATGTCTGCCGATAGCCTCAAAAGTGTGTATGATGACAGGACTGCTCTTGAAAAATCGAGTGTAACAATTGTATCAGCAATTTATAAGAAGGATCAGGGATTAGGGTCCTACCGATTTGTGTTTGCTCCTTACGGCACAACACCGGGAATACTGGATGAGACTTGGCCAATCAATAACAACTCGTTTTTAAGTGCTGCACTGCGACAAGGGAAAGCAGGATCAGAACAAAGGACAGACCTATTCTACAATAGACCGTCAGCCGTAGGATATTCTCCGTGTTCTTTTAAATTTGTGAATTGGGTCGCCATTATTTCTCAGTCTGAGGCAGTGTTTATGGAACCTTCCACGAGGCTAACAAAGATCATAATTGGGGTTGTCGTTGGTATTGGTGCCTTTGTTTGTATTGCCACATTTCCACTTGCGCACTGGGCAGTGCAGCCAATTGTCCGTCTACAAAAAGCCACAGAGATTATCACAGAGGGTCGGGGCCTTAGATCAGGCACACCGGGAAGTTCATCTGTTAGTCGAAATAGCTCTTTCATTCGACGGAGATTTAGTGGCAGCAGTTCGGTACGATCGCCTTCATTGGCGGACGAGAAAGGAGCAGTTGGTCGCGCTAGTACAGAGGGCTCATTCAACTACGATCAAGCTGTACCGAGTCTCAACAGTAATGCTGAAATTAGTTCTGATCGAACTAGAAAATATATGACCTCATCAAACTTGGTAGAGGCCAGAGTTCCAGTTTATCGGATCTTCTTTTCTGATGAGTTTTCAGAACTTACGGACACCTTTAATACCATGACCAATGCTCTGGATCAACATTATGCTCTCCTGGAAGATAGAGTTAGAGCAAGAACCAAGCAGCTCGAAGCAGCTAAAGTGGAAGCTGAAGCGGCAAATGAAGCCAAGACTGTCTTTATTGCCAACATATCACATGAATTGAGGACGCCGCTGAATGGGATTCTTGGTATGACGGCAATTTCAATGGAAGAAAGGGATATTGACAAGATTCAAAGCAGTCTAAAACTAATTTTCAGGTCTGGTGAACTCCTGCTTCATATTCTGACGGAACTTCTGACATTTTCAAAGAATGTGCTTCAGAGGACTAAATTAGAGAAAAGAGATTTTAGCATTACTGATGTTGCAGTACAAATTAAATCGATCTTTGGCAAGGTTGCGAAAGATCAACGTGTCAAGTTTTCCATCACATTGTTCCCGAACCAGATCAGAAAAATGGTCTTGTATGGCGATTCAAATAGGATAATCCAGATTGTGATGAACTTGGTCTCTAACGCATTAAAATTTACACCAGTAGATGGTAAAGTCAGTGTTCGAATGAGATTGTTGGGTGAATACGATAAGCAACGAAGTGAGAATGAAGATTTTAAAGCGGTCTATGTTATTGATGGCACGGAGCCCCGGGAGGATGGTTTGATCCCACCACCGGTCAAGCAATTTGAGAAGCAAGAAGATTTAGAAAAGGAAAAAATATCAGAGAAGCATAACGAAGAAGAAGCTTCAACTTCCGATAGCGAAAAGACCAATTTGGATGACAAAACTCCTGATAGCAAGAGATCCGATGCAGACGACCAGGTGTCACTTATATCCATCAGTACCAGTTCATATGACGATACCATCTTCCACACGCAATTTAAAAAGCATACTTCATCCAGTGGTGACGAAAATGGGCACCTACTGGAACATCCCAAGAATTGGGCCATATCAGTTGAGGTTGAAGATACTGGTCCCGGTATAGATCCCAGTCTTCATGAATCGGTATTTGAGCCGTTTGTCCAAGGTGATCAAGCTCTCTCTAGGCAATACGGTGGGACAGGGCTTGGTCTATCTATCTGTAGACAGCTTGCTACGATGATGAATGGTACGATGAAGTTAGACTCCAAACTTGGAGTTGGGAGTAAATTTACATTCACTTTACCGTTAACTCAAACTAGAGAAATTGAGTTTGAAGATGAAAATGCATTCGAAGATGAATTCAACCCACTAAGTAAGAAGAACAGGAAAGTCAAGTTCAAAGTGGCTAAAAGTATCAAGAGTAGAAAATCCAAATCTTCACTATCGAATTCTAGCGGTAAAGGTGGATCAAGCGACAAAAGCTCAAAACAGTTGAAAGGCAGCGAAAGCGAGTTCAGTGTAGGCAACGTTAGTCTTGATAGACCGTTCTTGCAAAGTACTGGTACGGCATCTTCAAGCAAGAATGTAACTGTTGTGTCGAATGTGAATAAGAGCTACAGGATTCTAGTCGCTGAGGATAATCATGTGAATCAAGAAGTCATCAAAAGGATGTTAACTCTAGAAGGCATTGACAGGATCGATCTTGCAGCTGACGGACAGGATGCTTTTGACAAGGTCAAAGCACTACAAGAAAAGGGCGAACACTACGAATTAATCTTTATGGACGTCCAAATGCCTAAAGTAGATGGTTTACTCGCCACAAAGATGATCAGGAAAGACTTAGACTACCAATATCCAATCGTTGCATTAACTGCATTTGCGGATGACAGTAACATCCGAGTTTGTTTGGAAGCAGGAATGAACGGCTTCCTATCCAAACCGATCAAAAGACCTAAATTAAAGACAATAATAGCCCAATACTGTCATGATGACAGCAAAGTAGTTGATAAAGAATAAGTAATCCCATTCAAATTTTGAAAGACCTTCTCAGGGTTTAAAAATTATTTAATGTATACAAAAAAGGTGTGAATGAGACATAAACGCATGTACTCGCACAGGGCAATGATATAGTGTGGAGGAGGCGAAAACGACTATTTCAACTTCTTCTTTGGACGCAATTGGTTGGTGTGACCACACTTTCTCTTTCTACAGTTAGTAGCTCTTGGTGGCAATCTAGCGTAACATTTACGGCAAACAGATTTTTCACAGTTGTATTTGGAAGCCAAAACCTTCAAAGATGGCTCAATGATACCACCTCTCAATCTTAGAACCAAGTGTAGAGTGGATTCCTTTTGGATGTTGTAGTCGGACAAAGTTCTACCGTCTTCCAATTGCTTACCAGCAAAGATCAATCTTTGTTGGTCAGGTGGGATACCTTCCTTGTCTTGAATCTTTGACTTGACATTGTCAATAGTGTCAGAAGATTCAACTTCCAAAGTGATGGTCTTACCAGTCAAAGTCTTGACGAAACTGAATTAAAAGGATTTTATCGTTAGTATATTGAACTTGGGCATCATTTTCCATATCATATTAATCATACATTTGCATCTTTGAATCTTGGTGTCTCTAACTCTGGAAACAAACACACCTGAAATCTACAATTTAGCTTCAATATAAGACACTTTCGGATATATTCCACACTACTTTGGCTAGTGTCAGCTGCCGTTACTACTGGCTGTTTGGTCAGAGTTCGTCAATTGGTGGTTGTCTGGAAAGTTTCCAGTTGTGCGTCTCTTGGAATTTTTCAACAAATTTGAATTTCACTTTTGAGTTTTTTAGAAAAAAAATGGAAACCCAGAAATCCATGAAATATCTTGAGGATGTACGAAAGCTGAAAACAGTCACAATAAATTCACAAGTTTACCCAGCTTTCAGGTCTTTTTTGGCGCTTGCTTCCTCCAGTTTGACCAGTATCCAGCTAGTAGTAAGTAATAGAGATTGTAATACTAGATTCAAGGGAAAGACTCTCGAGAGATTTTAAGAGATTTCAAGATAATCTTGAGAACCTTAAGCACTAGTGCGTAGAGGGGCAGTGGGCTTCTTGTGTTGGATTTTTGCTCGGTTGATTCCCGGATGTCAGAAAAGGAAACACTGGTGGGTTCCAGCGGGACTGATGAGCTTTCTCAGAGAATTGCAGGTTTTCTAGGGATTTCAGACGATGAATTGAAACCGGTGCTTGCGGACCATGTGTTGTCCGATTGTTTGGTGAATAAATTACAGGAATTTAACAATTTACAATCGAATAATTTGAGACTACATGCTACTGTGGACGAATTGAAGGCATTGTGCACTAGTAAAGTAGATTCTTTGAAAAAAGAGACTGAAAGATTAATCAGAGAGAATGATACGGAGAAGCAGAGGCGAAATCGGCTCGAAGAGCAGGTTTCTCAATTGACAAAGGAAAAGACCTTGGCTCTAGGACAAATGGAAAACGTCAAGTTTGAATTGCAAAACACAATAGAGCAAAAAAATGTCCTGAAGTCTAATAAGCAAGAGGTTGTTAAGCTACTTGAAGAGAAGATAAGTGAATTAGAAGCTTCGAAGGTTGAGTCACAGGAATTGGTGAATGATAATAAGAATCTGCGTCAGCAACTTATGGAGACCCAAAATGAAGTACAAACTCTCAAATGCAATGGACTCGGCGATAAATCAGAGCTCGAAATAGTCAAACAACAGGTCGGAATGCTTACAAAGAGTAACGAATGGCTTGAAAAAGAAGTAACTTCAAAAACTGAACAACTGATCAAATATAGGCAAGAAAATGATACAGAGTTGCAAAAGTCCTTGCAAGAAGTTGCACGTTTGAAAAACGATTATCAACTGGAGAAAAGCTCCAGAGAGTTTCTGTTAAAGAAAAATCAGGAAATTTCCCAGGATCTGCAAAACAAGTTGTATGAAATCAAGAAATTAAGTGATGAGTTAAACACGGAAAAGCAAGAATTCTCACGCGAAATGTCACTTAAACAGAAATTACTTGATTTACAGGACGAACAGTTACAATCGTTCAAAGAAGAACTCCGATTAACCGAAGAAAAGCACAATTCCACCGAAGCTGATAACCTTCAATCCACACAACAAGCCAGATTTATGGATGATTTAGCTCAGGTAAGACAACAGCTCGAAGAATCGAACCACGAGCGGTTGCGTTTACAAGCTGTTGTCAATGAGGTAATGGGCGACAGTGAGGAGTTTGATCTTGATTCGACAGCCAATGTTTCAATACCGAAACTTTATGGTGACATTGGCGTGTTGAAAAAGCAACTGATAAAGGAAAGGCATCAAAAGGAGAATTTACAACGTCAAATCGAGTCATTTGTTGTAGAGCTCGAATACAAAGTACCTGTAATCAACTCACTCAAAGAAAGATCCTATACACTAGAAAAGGAGCTCAGTGATATAGCATTATTGTTAGAGCATACTTCTCATGAAAAGGAAAGAAAGACGAGAGAGCTGGAATCTGCCACGGGAAAGATCAAACAGCTTGAGATTAATACACATACACTCATAAGACAAAGATCTGATCTTGCGCGTCAAGTACAGTTTCTTCTGTTCAACGGCACACTCCAAAATGATTCTCGTGGTCCACTTACTGCTGATGAGGTTGCATTCATCAAGAAGATCATTGAAAATGAAAATCCAAGCAATGAAAGTGACTCTCAAAGTATCATCACAGAGAGATTGGTCGAATTCAAAGATATTGCAACTTTACAGGAAAGAAATACAGAATTGTTAAAGACCGCCAGGACTTTGGCTGATAGGCTTGAAGAGGAAGAAAAAAATTCCAATATCAGAATTGACTCTCTAGAGAGAAAAACCATTGATGAAGCTAAGGAGGCAATAATTACCTTGCAAGAGCGCAATTCGGAGATAGAAAGTAAGGTCTCAACTATCGAGAAAGAACGTGATGCTTACAAAGCTATACTGTCACAAACGAGTCAGAGTTTCGACAATTTGGGAGATGCTGATAGAATGAAAGATAGCCAGGAGAACCAAGAATTGATAAAGAGTTTAGAAGATAAACTATCAACTTTGACAACGGAAACGTCAAAGAACAATGAACTGTTGAATCAAGAAATTCGGAATTTATATCAGTCCAAGACTCAACTCACTATCAGTCACGAGAAGGAAAGGTCATCCCGAACTCTAGCCGAAGATAGATTGAAATTATTGCAATCGACGCTGGAAATGACCAAGAATGAAAACGCAGAACTCATTAGGAGATCGCATGAATTGCAATCCATATTGTCTAAACAAGAAGCAAGAAATGGTGAGACAGTCAATAAGTACATTTCGTGTCAATCAAAACTTTCAGTTCTTGAAGCCAGAGCCGCCAATCTAGACGCCGAGAAATCTCTACTCCAATCATCCAGTGACTCTTTAAGGAGAGAGATTCAAAAGATCTCAGTAGAGAGAAATTCACTAAACCTTATGGTCACGCAGCTGCAGACTTTGCAATCGGAGCGTGAAAACCTTCTCAAGGAATCACAGGCATCCCACAAAGCTGCGATTGCTCAATTAGAAGTACAAACGAGCGAGTTGAAAACGGAAATTAGCTCTAAAGACAACGAAATCAAGGCATCTGAAGATGCTAAGAGAGCTCAGACCAAATGGTTCCAAGAGAAGATTGACGAAATGTCGTCTGACGCCGGCAAGATCAGAGACGAACTTGCTACTAAAACCGCAACAGTCGCACAATTGGAATTAGAAGTTAATGATCTAAAGAAAAAAATAGAAGAAAGTGATTCTCGTATTGCTTCATACAAGACATTGAATGACGCTGGGAATGGAGAGACAACTCAAGGTCAGCTAAGGAAAGACTTAGAGAAGACGATGATTGAGCTCAAACATGCTTATTCACAGAACGAAGAATTTAAGCAAATATCATCCACCGCTGAGGAAACATTGAAGAATCTAAGCAATGAATTCGAGGAAAGGACAGAGGCATTGAAATCTAATGCTGAGAAGTATCTTGCTGAGAAGGTTCAATTGGAACAATGTGTCAGCAACTTGAAGAAAAACATCGACTTTTTGAATAACGAGTATGCTCTGCAGAAGAACAGGTCCGAAGAAGAGAAGAATGAAATTCTAAAAAAACTTGTTTCTCTTGAAAGTAGTGAACATTCTTTAGGACAGGTGAAGAAAGAGTACGACCAAAAGTTATATCAACTCCAAAAAGATTTGGAACAACAAACTGCTTACGCTAACATAGCTCAGAAAAACTACGAGGAAGAACTTCAAAAGCATGCTGAAGTCTCCAAGATAATCTCTCAATTGCGCTCTGAGGTCCAGAGTGGCAGATCTGAGATCCAACAATTGAAAGCGTCAGAACAGCAGGCCAAAGAGGTACTGGAGAATGGTGAAAAAAGCTGGTACAATCAAAAGACGGAATTGGATGCTCATATTGATGATCTGAAACGCCAAGTGGATAACATATCTAGTCAAAATAAACTACTATTCAGTCAGGTGGAACTTCTCTCTAAGAGTGAACGAGAATTTGAAAACAAGCTTTTGCCGGGAAGTAGTGAACTCTTGATTAGTCTGCGCCGTGAAAGAGATATCCTTGAAACTAAACTGACCGTCAGCAAACGGGAAGAAAAGCTTTTACACCAGAAGCAGGTTGCCCTTGAAGATGAGTTAGCTGAAGCCAGAAAAAAACTGTTCAAGCTACAGGAGAATGATAGCAACCATTCTGATATTGCTAAGCAGCACGAAGATATTATGGAACAGCTGAACCAAATGAATTTATTACGTGAAAGTAACGTTACTCTCAGAAATGCGGTTAATGCTGCCCAAGAGAAAAACTCTGATCTTCAATCTGAATTGAATCATTTGCAAAGCAAGATCTTACCACTGAACTCTGAACTCAGTGAATGTCGTCAATCAATTGAGGAGAAGGACCAAAGAATCATATTATTGATCGACGAGGCGGATCGCTGGAAAGAGCGCTCTCATGATATTTTGCGCAGACATGAAAAGATTGATCCAGAGGAATATAGAAAACTCGAGGAAGAAATCAGTAATCTAAAGAAGGAACTCGAAGCAAAATCAAAAGAGAACACTGACCTAAATGATAGATTCACTAGGCTGAAGAAGCAAGCCCATGAAAAACTTAATGCTTCTAAGATCGCGCAAGCAAATTTAAGTGCTGAAGTAAATGAACTGCAGGGGACCAAGACGAAGATGGAGGAAATTCTCAAGGAAACCCAGACCAAGGTCCTTAATCTCGAGAAACTGCTGACAGAAAGAGACAGTGAGTCGGCTAACAATGAGGACCTCCGTCACGAACTCGACGACGCTCTCGAAAGGTGTAAAGAAATTGAAGTTAAGCTCGGAGAGACCGTTGGAAGTTCAGAGGGATTGACGAGTCAACTGAACGAAGAGATTAACTCGCTGAAAGAACAAGTTCGGATCTTCAAGGAAAAAGAGAACGACTCGACATTGGAAGGTAGCCAGGGCTTATCCAATGTTGTCGAATCTATGAAGAAGGCCTTCGAAGAGGAGAAGATTAAATTTATTCAGGAGAAGACTGAAGAATATAATAAGAAGTTTGAAGAAGAGAAAGCAAAACTCTCTTCAGAGAACGGAAGTCCAGCAGAGCCCGTAAGTGCACCTGACGTGAACAGTCTAAAAAAACAATGGGAGGAAGAATATGAAGCTATCTCGCAACAGAGAATTCAGGAAGCAGAGGAAAATCTTAAGAAGCGTATTAGAATGCCAACCGAGGAGAGGATAAAGAAAGTCTTGGACAAGCGTAAGACAGAGCTGGAAGAGGAGTTTCAGCGCAGGCTGAAAGAAAATAACCTGCAACCTGAAGGAGGAGATGCGAAAGAACGAGAGGAGCTGAAGAAACAACTTGAAAGCGAATTCGAAGCGAAGTACAAAGAAATCTTGGCGTCCACAAAAAAGAAAGCTTTTGAAGAAGGTAAGCAGCAAGCCGCCATGAAGAGCACCCTTCTTGAGAGGAAGATTTCCAAGTTGGAATCTCAGCTAAATAGCAGTAATAACCCTACTCCGGAAAAGGCTGCAGCGACAAGTGTTGGCTTGCCAACCAAAATTGACGAGAGTAGGACTGAAAATATGGCTACAGGTACTCCAGCATTTGGAGAAAAGGTTCTGAAACTGAGTGATAAACCGGCGTTTTCTTTTCAGCCATCGAGTAAGAGTAATCCGTTTACTTCTGCACTGCCAGGAAATAATAACGTTTTTGGGATGAAACCGACCTTTTCGTTCACTCCTGGGTCCTCCCAACCTGAAAGCCGCCCTACGTTTGGTTCTACAGGCTTCAATACTACGGCAGAACCGGAAAGTAATCGTTCATCCTCTCAAAGCGAGGAGAGCATACCAGAGAAGCAGGAAAGTGCCAGTGTTCAAGGGCAAAATGGGAAGGTTGCTGAGGAAGCTGGTTCAAATGTGACGACTACCCAAAAGCGCCCCGCAGATGATCAACCTGATGACGAAGAGACACATAAACGGGAAAAGCAACAATCATCAAGCCCTTTAGGCTAAGATATACGCAACCAAAGCCTTCAATTAACGATACGCAGTCCCTCTTTTTACAGTCCGGTGTCAATTGAAATGTGCAACGCAAGAATTCAATCCAATAGTGATACTCATCACCGGGATTGGTATGTAATATAAGAATGCAGAATAAATGTATTTTAATAGTCTACCTAAAGGCCCTTGGAATCTGGACATGTCTCGGAACCTTCGTCAGCTTTTTAACGATAATGTTATGGGATTTATCCACAATGACTTTGAAAGATTCATACTTTGGGTATGGATCATCGGGCGACGAAAGCGAGTTTTTCATAACAAGGTCACATATAGACTCTATGCAATGGAAGCACCATTCAACAGCGATGTTGGCGTTGAAGTTGAGGTACTTATTATTACGGGCGATGCTAGGGTTGTTAAATTTTTTGTAGAGGCTCCCTCTGGAGTACCAGGTCAAGTCTTCAAGCTGACCTACCTGCGTATCACGGGTTCCAATAATCAAATCAGAGTCTGGAATTAATCCGATTTGTACCCAAGTTTTAAGAAGCTTCCTTCTGTGAGCGGTATCTTGAACGTTTAGTTTTGTGAAGCACTTAAGTTCGGTGTAACGATTGAAAATGGGGTTATACGCATCCATCTCACAGCGAAGTAATAGACTTAAACGTTCGTTTATTTTACCTTCAACGATTGAGTAGAAGGGTCCCATCCTCTCGTCATGTGAAGTAGTTAACTTATCCTCAAGCGCAAACCCTGAGTAACAAATTTTGCGTGTCATGGAATTTTTAGAGTTTAATCCATTTCGTTCTTCTTTCGACCTATCACCCGAGAAGATAAGTTTACCCTTTCCAATATTTGTGCAGATTATGGAGACTTCATCGTCATGAAATAATGCCATTACGAGATCAACCACATGATGACGAGGAGAGATGATTGTGACCTTACCTGAGTTGAAGCTTTTTGAGATTTTACGTCTTTCCCACTTCTTGATATATTCAAAACATGCTATGCTACTGTCCAGTTCGCTGGACGGCAAGGGCTTATAACGTTCATGACCCTGATATAAATCGCACCCTATGTATGGTAGCTTATTCTTTGGGCCTCTGTTCTCGGCTATAAGGGCAGCAAACATTTGCAAGCAGGGATAGAGTGGTTTCTTTGAGCTATCTTTCATGAATAAATAACCATTTTGATATGTAGCGACCTCTTCGCAGCCTTCGAAGAAGTCAGCTGTGTCATCTGGGAAATAATCCAGATCACTATGTTCAAACTTAGAAAACGGAATGCAAACAGTACGCTTACCACTCTGCTGTTTTCGACGTTGTTTCGACGGCCCATGTGGAGAATCTTGCAGACCCAATGAATTCAGTTTATTTCCAAGCAAATGGACTTCCAAGGATGAAGCTGTGGACGAATCGCTTGTCTTGCTCATATTTCATCCATATAATCAGTCAGTTAAGAACCTCCAGGATAATTGATGGTCGTCTCACTCGATCTTTTAGCTCATTACAGTTATTTCGATGCTTCGCTGACTGAAAAATTCTGATGAACATACTAGAATTGAAGAAAGTTTATACCGACCAAAAGTCACCTAGTCACGGCTGCTAGCTTTCTTGATAGTGCTTACGTTCTAACAGTTTGGTGAGCCTGTGATCGTTTCGAGTTAATTTACTTGGCGGCCAGTAATAACCTGAAATTCAGCGTAGTGAAACTGCTGTGCATGTAGCCATCTTAACACGCTATGCCTATGGCAGATTAAGTAATTCTTAGAAGCTCTGGAGAGTAATGGATACTTTTTATGAAGGCCTTCCTATTTAATATTAGACGTTGATAAAGCTATTGGCTTCGCGTAATATTAACTAAACCTCAATAGGCATAGTGAATAAGAAGATTAATGACTAAAAGTAGCTGAAACATCATGAACGATCCACGAGAAGTGGTCCAAACGGATCCATTTGGTGAATTGACCTCAGATGAAGAAGATCAACGTGAGTTGGAGGATCAGATTGTAGAGATAGAGCGGCAGAAGCGCGATTTGGTCGAGAGGTTGAAGTCAAAGAGACAATTGAAGAGTAAGGACCCCAATTTCGATGCGATTCAGGTGGAAAGTTCTCCGGTAAAGAAACCAGCTGAGTCCATCAAAGTGGAACCTTCGAGAACCAAACGAGTGCTGGACATCGAGAACTTGAATGAAAAGAAGGTAGAGAGTCGATCGCAGATCCCAGCTAATACTACGTCTTACTTCATTGACAACTTCAGAAACTCCAAGAAAGAAGAGCAAAAAAGCCAGCAAGAGCGGCAGGAGCTTCTGAGCAAGAGGGTTCATACTTTTAGAGGAATTGATGGCAACCACAAGTTCAAAGCTGTTGCAGTCGAAGAAGTGGAAGAATATTCTGACTTATGGGTAAAGCAACGATACATTTCACAGGATGATCTGCGGAAAGTGTTACATGAAGTAAAAATATTACGACTAAGCAAGCTGTTTGCTAAGATAAAACCTCCCAAATTTGCAGAACCACAGTATTCTAACTGGGCACCAATTGGTATAATTAGCGCCAAAGGTCAAGTCAAATTTTCGTCCTCAGGGAAACCTATGAAATACTTCAAGTTCACCTTGACCGATTTCCAATATAATCTAGATGTTTACGTCTTTGGGAAGAAAGGTGTTGAACGATATTATAACCTGCGAGTGGGTGATATCGTTGCGATTTTGAACCCTGAGGTATTGCCCTGGAGACCATCTGAAAAAGGCAATTTTATCAAGTCTTTCAACCTCAGAATTTCGCATGATTTCCCATGTATACTTGAAATTGGTCAGAGCCGTGATATTGACTGGTGTAAGAGCTTCAACAAATCTCAAAATAAAGCTTGCGGTACACCAATTAATAAAACGAAGGAGAAATGTTGTGATTTCCATAGAGAAATTCAATTCCGCAGTAATCACGCGAAAAGAATTGAGTTAAATGGTTCGTTTGCTTTAGGAGCGCCAACTAAAGTAGATTCAGGGCCGGCATTATATCGCGAAAAGTCGGCAGGAGCTCATAGAAATTTTAAAGTGCTTCCTAATCATTACCAGAAGAGCGTCGGGAAGAATTCCGATTTAAGAGGTATTCATTTTTCCAATGGAAATGCTGCGAAAGCTTTCTTCAACGATGAGTTTCAAAATCCAGATATACTCAACAATCTTGACAGTAAGCGACGGAAACGGCAGGATGATAAGAAGTCACTTATCCTCCAACAACAGTTAAAGCGGATCAACAGCCGACATGCAGCCATCGAAATTGAAAAGGGTTCTAAGAAATACGAAGAAATCTGTGAGACAACTGAGGCTACTTTGCAAAGCGGACTTATACAAAATTTAGGATTTGACCCAACACACGGGGAGATAGGTAATGTGCTCAAGCAGGCTGCCAAAGATAAATCCAATAATGGGCAACTGAATAAAAAACAGAAAGAAGTATCTTCACTTCTTAAATTCAAGAAAGAACACGTTGAGTTGAAGCCTGCCAAAGAGGTGCTACTTCAGCGGAAAAGAGATAGGGAAAGAGCCTGGCAGGAAAATTTTGGTGATAAGTCTGTTAATCTTTCTTCCGACAGCGATAGCGATATAGAGATTGTGTGACAGTCAATTTGATGACATTGCTTTGATATTGAATTTCGAATAATGATTCAAAAACTCGATTGAAAACTTGTTTGAGACCTCAAGATCTGCCTGCAGGTCTTGTAAATTTAGCAATACGCCATCACAGCAAATTTCGGATTTATAACGAGGCGACTCAAGCAGAGGGAAATCCAATGTCACGTCGAATCCTTTGGTAAAAGGAACATAAATCGTGTCACTATCTAACGGCAATTTGTCACTTGGTCCCAACTCGTAACCCTTCATGACTTTAGTCAGAAATTGATCTTTACTTAGCCCACTGGAGTAACCGAGTAGATACAATTCTTCTTTAAGTGGGTCAGATTCTGGAGAAGGCCGGTAGGCCGGTTCCAAGTTCGGTGTGTTTATCAAGGCAAAGTAGGAGTAGGAAGCTGCCAAACTGTTAACGGTAATTTTTAGATCAAGTTCATATTCCTTTAATATTACGCTACCAGCTAATTGAAACTTTTCAATCCCCATCCTTTGATACTCTGGTCTTTCACAGGCATGAACCAAATTGGCATGGAACCCCATTGATAAGATAATGAAGAAAACGATCGAATATCCGTTGGGAAAGACAGCTTTGTACAATGGAAAAGGACTATGGGACATTTCGCCTCTGATAAACTGACCAAACGTTTTGACTGGACACATTATCCCAAGCGAGCTCGCCCATGCGTTACCGCTTCCCATCGGGAATGACAGTATACTCAAATTAGCGCTCGGAGCACCTTGTGGTAAATTATTGATAAATTCAGAGATGCTAGTATCCCCAGACAAGAACAGAACCGTGTGAGACTGGCTTATATCGAGCGTTGAAGCATACGATGCGATGGTGTCACGTGACGTAGTCTTAATAAGCCTATGGTCAATATTCACTGCCTCAAAGATAGGCTTCATAACGATGGTATAAAGATCATTTTGTGCTGTTCTGCCTTTTCCCGAGTGAACAGAGTCTATGACTATCAAATTGGGTTGATTTTGCACTGTTCTATCATCTTCAGTCGTAGTGGCCGTCTTCACGAGCTGGAATCTGGACTCACTTGGCTCTGAAATTACAGAGTAGCATATGCCATGTATATTTAACAGCTTAATTTCCTCCGTAGAGCTCATCCCTATCGATATCCTCCACTTTACTTTACTGCCCTTAAATGTCTATAAGAGAGTATTTGACTAATAGCTAAGATCTCGCTCGATGCGATGGACAGAACAAAAGAGAAGCCACACACGAAACAACAAATAGAGGCATCATAACAATGAGCCTCAACCATTCATTGTATGTGCAGCCCAATTTACTCCCTCCAAAGTCCTTTCAAGCTCGATACTAACCTGAGTGCTTCACAGAAAGCTTGAGATTCCATTTCAAACCGCAGCGCAGGCGAATATCGCTAAACAAGTGCTACTACCTGATCCCATACTGAAACCACAAGACTTCCAAGTAGATTACACAACTACTGATAATGTTCTCGTTGTCGGTTTCCAAAGTATAGACGATCGAGTGCTGCGAGTCGGCGTAAGCAGCGTCATAGACAGCATAAAGACTATAGTAGAGACCATCGATGAACTGGGGCCAGAAACGAAAGAGCTGCAGAGCTTATAGAGATTATATAGTCCTAAATAGCATTGAATCGTAACTCTCACGTGATATTCGGGTAGCTTTTACTCTTACAGGAATTTTCTCCTAATCACTCGATGGATCGATGAATCGTCAGAGAACCCCCCCAGCTGGAAGGGTCAATCACTCGGGAGTCAGGACCTGGAAGCCCACTAAAGACTGAATTAGAAGGTGTAAGTGAGGCTTACTGACTTGGTGGCGGTGGTTTGCTACGATATGTAAATTTCGGGGCCGTTGAACAAAATTGGGGAGGAAAATAAGAACAAAGTTGCGCAGATCGCTAAAGCCTCGAATCAATATTCTTAGTTGCATACATTAAACTGAATTCCTTTGATTATTATTTTCGTTTGTGGATGCTAATAGTTTTTCAATAGCATGATAGAGACTTTCAACCATACAAGCGACAGGCTGACAAAGAATACTGATTATATTGAGCAGGAGAAAAGACCGATGTGCCAGCCAAGGCATCTTAATGGTCCTCTTGATGAGATACCGGCTAGTGCAGGGCGTCAAAAGAGACATAGCTCTAATCCTTATAACTCCGCAGAGTCTACCGGTGTCAAGAGACGTGTGGCGAACCATGACGATGGAATAACACAGTTTCTAGATAACGGGGCAATTCCTAATACCCCGTGCAAAGAACCTGTTTCTTCCAGGAGGCCTAGCGCTACGAGAAGGACAGTTAATAGGACTCCTCGTTCGACCACGTCGTACGTAGCTGACGCATCTGCATCTCCTTACTGTTACTCGCCAAACAATTCGAACTTGCGTATTGATCATCTTTCAAGAATGGTTAACAGCAGTGGGGTCAGCATTCCCAACGTTTGTCGGGATCCATCGTTCCTGAGCAAAGAGGCACATATTGTCAGTGATGGCCAGGATACAGGGACGATCTCAATTAATAGTGGTGAAGTCAATGATCAGAGCCAAGACAATTCTGCAAACGACGAAGGGCGTGACGACAATAACGAAAACGATAGCATCAGGAATAAAAACAGCAATAACGATAACGATAATAACAGAGAAAATAACAAGGATAACAATGGCAATGTGCCGTCAGTGGTTGTACCATCGAAAAAATCAAGCCAGGCACTTGTTCAGAAATTGCAAGACATTTATAAGGTGATTGTTAAACAGGAAATTGAGTTACAGGAGCGTTGTTCTCAATTAACAAACTCTCAAACCACTGAATTAAAACAATTATGGGTCATTTACAAAGTGAACTCGGATCTTATCAACAATTATGTTACATTCATTACTACAGCCCTCTTACCACCACAGTCGGATCAAGATCTCGCCATTGGACAGGAGATCGTAGAGATATATCGAATTGAAAGAAGACTTTGGGTATATGGTACAATTACTTTTCTTGATGTTTTGAAAAATTTCTCCAATTTCATGGACCCTGAAGTCTGTGCCCAATTCATTACTCACGTATTCATCTCGATCTCAAATATGTTGGCCGACATACCTTCAAGATATGCGATCCCTTGGTACCAAAGGTTGGGTGACCTATCAAGAATGGCAATAGCTCTTTATCCCTCCGGTTTCATCGATTGGAAACTGAGTGCAGAGCATTGGTACATGGAGGCGATGAAGTATATTTATGGTCATGGTAAACTGTACTATCACATGTCTACAGTTCAACAAAATACTTTAGAAGCATTTGTGAATTTGGGTAAGAGCGTTTTCTGCCAAGATACTTTTACCCCTTCACAACAATACATGCAACTGGTTATTGATAACATTTATCAGCGTGCATTCGTGGAACGGAATAATGGTAATCATAGAAACTCTCAGTTAATCGAATATCTCAAACACAGCGAAGTTATGTTATTACCGAGCTTCCTCGAAAGCACTGATCTACAACAAGTGGTACTAATATATTTCAGGGACAAGTTTGGAATGGATACAAATGAAAATAACATCTTCGACACAAGACAAATGTTTGATCAGAATCCCGATCAATTGAAGTATTTCTTCCGTCATGCTCCTGCATTCGCAGAATCCCATATTTTGCAATTGGTCGGTTTCGGTGACCCAAAGAATCCTTTTGCGCTACTTTTCGAATTACCCAGGTGTTTGAAAGATAGGAGGGATAAGAAGGAAAAAAGAAAGACAAAGTCTTCTGTAACTACCGAGACTTCCAGCGCCATGGCCATCGATGAAGAAGAATACATTGATTCTTCTTTTTCTCTAGGTGCTCAGGTACAGCAATTTTTCGATAACATCGACTCGCTAACATCACCGTACCTTTTCCCTCCGTCGTTGGAGGTGTGGAACTGCTCGCTTAAATATCTCAACATCACGAGTCTACACTGCAGCATGATTGTTCTGAAGAAATTTCTCGAAGGCCCCATGGTTGTTGCGTTACCTCATCTGTTACCTTGGGCTTATTTCATCATTGCTGTAGTGAGTAAAGTTCAGCACATAACTGATGGTGCAAGTCGTGAATTTTGGTTGGAACTAGTGAACCGCATCTTTCCTTGGAACACTATAGTGAATTTTTTGAACGTCTTAATCGCATATACGCTCGACAACATTCATCCATCATTGCCAATCGATCCACTCTGTGAGGAATTATCTACTATGGGCCTTGACCAACTGGTCGAACATTTTAACAATAATGAAGACCTTCCGGAAGTTTGGAAATGTTGGGGACTACTATGGTTTGATGCAATATGTGACAAGGATAAGGTACAAATGGATAGTTATGAAAGCGCTGGAATCAAGGATCATATGTTCTTGGATTTACCAATTGATGGAATCGGTTTCGATCGTGATGATGAGAGTGGCATAAAATTCTGGAAAAGAGCTTGTCGTGTCATTTTCCTCTTTAAACGTATTGCTGAAAATTTCCAAACCAGGTTAGTCGTGAGTTCTCAGGCGCAAGTACATTGCCGTAGGACTGATCCAATGAATCACGTATTGAAATCCTTCTGTTTCAAATTGCGCGACACCTTTTACAATTCGAACTCAGTTTTACAAAACACTATTGAAGTATTCGAGGAAGGAAGCGATGCTAACAAAGACATGCAAATGACCCCTCAGCTAAGCGTCTTGGAGAACGAAAGCATTTTCGGCTACGTTGGTTACAAGAGACTCTTATCTGATCTTTCATGTTACGACAGAGGCGGGGAGTTTGTCAGCACATCGCTATACACTTCGTGGGGTAATGAAACTTCGAAGAACGAGATTCCTCAATCCGAACCCACGCAGCAGCAAACGGCGAACGAGGCCGATCTTTTCATCGAAGGCATAAATACTTCCTTAACCGAGTTCAACATTGATTTCCCCGAGTGTAAGATGAACGGTAAGGACACCTTTTTTGTCCTGGACGCTACATCGTGGCTACGACATTTTGCACACGTTTACAAGTTGGCATCAAATCAAGTCTTGCAATTTGCCATCTGTTTAACGACATTCCAAGAGTTGAGATTTTTACGCAAGTCCAAGGACGAAAACGTTGTCGAAGCCGCCACTAGAGCTGTCATTACAGTAAGACAGTTATACACAGAGAATAGAATCCTGCCATTGAGGTTCACTGGTAACGTTGCGACTCACATTGAAGAGCACCTAGAATTTGAAGAACAAATCACGTGGCGGTCGCATGTGGATGAATTTGTTTTCGAAGCCATCAAAAAGGCCCAAGCCAGGCTGAGTCAGGAGAATCGTGATTTTCACCACGTCGTTCTGGTAACCGACGACGCCAATATGCGCCGCAAGGCGCAACAGCATGCGATACATACTTTGAGTACCCGATTCGTGTTTGCTACTTGCAACGCAGTTGGGAATAGACTGAAGATTTGTACCAATTAAAAGAATTTCCATCGCATAAACCACACTACGTCATTGTACAGTACATAATAGCATTGAGAATTGACAGCCAATTTCAGAGCACCAAATCGAGAAACACCCTCACGAGTCAAGGGAATCACACTGTGTAAGACGAAAATTTTTCGTTGTGTGACCACTAGCAATTCGTGTTGTGAGAGTAAAACGAGTCTTTCAAAAGCCATGAGCTGATCCAATTCACCACTGAGTACTTGAATCCTTGTGTTTAAGTGAGATAGTGCAACTGATACAGCCGTGCTCAAAGATTTGTCACGTGACGTTTCCAGACCCTGATCACGTGACCTCCTAAGGTGCGGTTTTACGCGTCTGCCCCTTGCAACGCGTGAAGTTGTAGCCTCTTCCAACACTCCTCCCAGAGCAGTAGCTTTCATCAGACCAGTATCTGGTATCTTACATGTACTAGAACGGTTAAAAACTGCCGAAACATTCACATCTGTCGGGCGGAGAGCTCTTTTCTTTGTAACAACACTTCCTAGCTTCCCAATCGGCATACGACTAGACCTATCAGGCAACACATTACAACGTTTTCCCATAATAGGGTCTATCCCAAAGTAAGGAGGGTGTGTCTGATTTAGCCGCCGAGGCATGAAACCTGTTATAATCAATATTATAGGAAGATATAGTATAAAAGGGTTGAATGTAGTTGTTCAGAGGCCGGTCCCCACCGCCCGGCGGCAGAAGCGGTTTAATGGAAGGACGAAAATTACAATTTCCCGTCCCGATATGCTCCGAAGTAGTGAGCTCATCGTTTCCGAGACTTTCCGAATAGGGACCTCCGGGGATTCGCGTTTCCCCGGAGGTTTGCAGATTTCTAGAAGCCCCGGGGCTTTCACCCAGCAGAACTCCGGACCGGAGCTGAGGTTAGCCAATATTTCAATGATTTAGTATAGTTTGTACAATATAATTAATATTGAATAATTGTTATATATAAAGAGTTGTATTTCTTGCAAGATTGATTCTAGTTGGACTGGAATTTTTTTCTATATTTTTTTATTAGAATAGATTGAACCACTACTCTTCTCTCATATCTGTGCTTATACAGTTGAACTGCAGTTGATTTGTTGTGCCCAATTTTTAGTCCAATTGAAAAAACTAAAAATATTACAATATAATATAATATATCTTTCAGAATGTCCCCTTCCAAGATGAATAGATCGGTAACTGATGTTTCCGAAGTTGAACAGAAAATTAGAGATGAATTGTCGTTGTCTAATGAAGTTATTACTATTAGACGTAATGCTCCTGCAGCAATTTTGTACGAGGATGCTTTGAACGAGAAGAAGACTACTATTGCATCCAGCGGTGCGCTTATTGCGTACTCTGGTGATAAAACTGGTCGTTCCCCTAAGGACAAACGTATTATTGAGGAAGAAACTTCTAAAGACAATATCTGGTGGGGTCCAGTTAATAAGCCATTGCCTGAAAAGACTTGGTCTATTAACAGAGAAAGAGCAGCCGATTATTTGAGAACCAGAACCCATTTGTACATTGTGGATGCATTTGCAGGTTGGGATCCTCGTTACAGAATTAAAGTTCGTGTGGTTTGTGCCAGAGCTTACCATGCGCTTTTCATGACAAATATGTTGATTAGACCTACCGATGAGGAATTGGCTCATTTTGGTGAACCTGATTTCACGGTTTGGAACGCTGGTCAGTTCCCTGCTAATTACCATACTCAAGGTATGTCTTCCAAGACCACTGTGGAAATCAATTTCAAGGCAATGGAAATGATCATTCTTGGTACTGAATATGCTGGTGAGATGAAGAAAGGTATTTTCACCGTTATGTTCTATTTGATGCCAGTGCACCATAATGTTTTGACTTTGCATTCATCTGCAAACCAAGGTATTCAAAAGAACGATGTAACTTTGTTCTTTGGTCTAAGTGGTACTGGTAAGACTACTTTGTCTGCTGATCCACATCGTAAATTGATTGGTGATGATGAACACTGTTGGTCCGATCATGGTGTTTTCAACATCGAAGGTGGTTGTTACGCCAAATGTATTGGTTTAACCGCCGAAAAAGAACCAGAAATCTACAATGCTATCAAGTTCGGTTCTATCCTAGAGAATGTCGTCTACGATCCAAAGACTCGTGATGTGGATTACGAAGATTCTTCGATTACTGAGAACACAAGATGTGCTTACCCAATTGAACACATTCCAAGTGCCAAGATTCCATGTCTAGCAGATTCTCATCCACAAAATTTGGTTCTATTGACTTGTGATGCCTCTGGTGTGCTACCTCCAATCTCTAAGTTAACTCCAGAACAAGTCATGTACCATTTCATCTCTGGTTACACCTCGAAGATGGCAGGTACTGAACAAGGTGTCACTGAACCAGAAGCTACTTTCTCATCTTGTTTCGGTCAACCTTTCCTAGCGTTGCATCCAATTAGATACGCAACGATGTTGGCAAAGAAGATGTCTGAACATCGTGCTAATGCTTGGTTGATCAACACTGGTTGGACTGGTTCCTCTTACGTTGCAGGCGGTAAGCGTTGTCCTTTGAAATACACAAGAGCCATTTTAGATGCTATTCACGATGGTTCTCTAGCCAAGGAATCCTACGAGACTTTACCAACTTTCAACTTGCACATCCCAACAAAGGTTAATGGTGTTCCAAAGGAATTGTTGAATCCATCCAAGAACTGGGTTGAAGGTGAGGCCAAGTACAACACTGCTGTCAACAATCTGGCCAAATTGTTTGTTGAAAATTTCAAGATTTACCAGGACAGAGCTACTCCAGAAGTGTTAGCCGCTGGTCCTCAAGTATGATAGTCATTTTTACAACATATATATATATATATTCATAACGAATGTCCATCTGGCAATGGGCACAATACATAGGATATTCTAAATTATTTACTTATTCTTTCTTCGCGCTCCTATTGAAAGTTCGTGGTAAAGAGGTTGGCGGTTGCATAGTACCACGAGTTGGAAGCTTGTGAACTTGTGACAATTTACCATGAGGAATTGGTCGCGTGGTTAAATGGTACATTGTCGTGTTTGATGGGGCCATTGTTGTCATAGATGGTGGCTGTTTCTTCTCACTTTCTGCATTCTCATAAATTGGTAATTTTTGACCATTTCTATCGCTGATCCATGGATAAAACCCTGGACCAAACCAGAAATGTTGCACTACTGGGAATTTTTTCAGTACTTCAACGTAATACATTTTCAACAGCCCAGATTGCACTTTGGACCATGTCTGTACAGTCGATGCGATATCGTAGAGCATCGAAGAGTGCTCGGAGAAGGGTCCTGACTTGACATGAAATATGAAATCGATAGCCTGACAGTATAAGTTTGTATCCGCGTAGTCTTGAACCAGTACCTTATTCTTGACGTCTCGTGGGGTCATTGGAACCGCTGGATCGCTACTCCATTGAGAGCTTCCCAAGATGTAAATGATGTGGAAGTGATCATCGAGCCCCCATACGCCATGGGACCCTGCTGGCTCTAAAGTATAGGTGAGAATCAATTTTCTTACGAGCTTGTAGTATGTGTCAAATAGCAATAGAACATCCTTCCCACTAAACTCGCTTGTCCATAGTCCCAACATGTCTAGGGCCCCCAATACTGCCAAAAAAGAGAGTTCATGACCAGTCCCGTAATCGAGCCTCGTTGAAGACCCAAAACTGTTCCCCAGGTAGTAGCTCAGCTCAGGAATGCATTTGTGGTAATCTTGTGGTAGCACTTGCTGCAACAACTCTGTCAGATTAGCATCCAGTTTATCATGCCAATCCCTACAGGCCAAGTTCCCATACCTTCGAGGTCCGGAAAAAGGGGGAGTCTCATCCACTAGCTCAGAAAGCCTCGAAAGTAATGACACTACACGGTTTACCACCTCTATCCCGGAAGGTTCGTGCACTATGGGTTGTCCATGAATCATCCGAGCATATTTCTCCAAATGATACTTTAACCTATCGATAGCTACCGATTGTTGGAAATCTGATGCACCTTGACTATCAAAGATACATTTCACCGGTGACTCGAACTTTGTTTGGCTGATATCGATGCGTGGTTCGCTTATCATTGTCCTGTGGTGTTGTCCTTAGTGCTGAAGATGAGATGAGCTCGATCAAATTAATAAAGATCAAGTACAGAGAAAGAGAATGTTAGAGCAGGTAGAATGAAAGAAATTGGTTCTAAGCAATACGAAGAGAGTAATACGAAAGTCCCGTCAAAGGCTACGAAATGTTTCTCAGTCTCTTTACCCTCTAGGTAAGCTACAAATGCGAAAGTAAAGAATTTATGGGTAATTGATACTACGGAATTGATTCCAATAGCTATTGACTCTTCCCTCGCTCAATAACTACTCGACCTCTTTACTTACCTCTTTCCTTGCGTTAATAGATAACCTTAAAAGCTCGGACAAAGGTTTATCCAACTAACAATCACTTCAAGTTAGGCGAAATAACGCAAAAGAATGAATAAACCTGGCTACAGAGGTATTCTACTCACGGGAACCGATGGTTCCCAATCACCATTGAACGTCAACGATAATGAGCCTGCTGGAGGAGTTCAGTTCGACTCTGAACAGTTGGAAAGGGGCCGGTCCCGTACTAAGATCAGAAACAACGGTAGTTCGCAACTATCAGCAAGTAGTTCAAGATCCAGGAGTCGCGCGTCAAGTCGTATTCGAGATGAGGAATTCTTGAAATGGACTGTGCTGAGACGAGATCCTTCGATGAGACTCCAGTTGAACCAGAAAGACGACAAGAAGAGCAGAGATGAACAAAGTGATGACGAGGACAGTGAAGAACTTGATTTGGAGGATGATGTGTCAGATGAGGAGCAAGTGACAGATGTCGATAACGATTTCGATATTGATGAAGAGTTCCATTACGACCTTGGGATGAAAGTTTTGCCCAATTTCGTACAAAGTCTAAACGACGTACTGGACTCTAGCAAGCAATGGATTCGTGAATTTCGTGCTAACACTCAAGAACCAGAAATTCCACTCGCAACATTGGCTGGTGGCTACAAGCGTGCCATGTTGCCCCTCTCCAAGGGCAAAGGTTCCACGACCGACAGATCTTACATCCTATGCTCGGATCTGACCAGTGAATCCCAATACGCCCTCACCTACGTCATGGGGGCTCTAGTCTCGAACGGTGATACGCTCTACGTGGTTCATTGGGACAATCAATCGTCCAGCGACGCAGATGCCAAGCTACAAAAAAACATCCTCACGATTCGCGAGAACGTCGAACACATGTTCGATAGCATCGGTGCAGTGATCGAAGATTTCGATGTCGTTGTGTTGTCACTACAGCACCCTTTTCCAAAACAATTACTCACAGAAATGATTCACGGCCTTCAGCCGGTTGCCCTGTGCTGTTCGCTATCGATGATCCTTTCTACACTACAAAACTACGTCTGCTCCGTCCCAACCTTGGTCATACGGAAGAAACTCAAGAGAGCCAAGAAGAAAGGAATCAGTGAATGAATACCATTCGTCGAATGGCCATCTCGCGAGCCAGAGCACCTCCCATCACCATTCTTTCACTCAATCTCACAGCCACCGCGGTCCTCCAGTTCTTGCAGATCCCCACGGGACTCAATGGCTTGTGGATGGTTTGATTCTCGCGAATATCGTTGGTTGATGGTCGCTGCTGGGTTCCGTTCGCCCTGAGGCGACAGAGCGGACAGCAAAACGTGAAGGGATGAAAAAAATCGATATAAAGAATGGCTGAAATCGAGACTTTATTGCTAACTAATGGCCACTCGAGTAATCCAAGAGTATTGATCAAGCCTTGAGAGGACTAATAGAAGATGTTTGCTCGTGCTGGGAGGTCCCTATGGCCCAGAGCGGTCGCTTTGACGGCAGCCGCAACGGTTGCCGGAATGGGTGCTGTGAAATATAATGATAGTGTTGAACAGAGGCGAATTGCCAATGATGTGGCCTTGCAGTCTGCTGTGGATACACCGAATGTTAAATTACCTTCAAGGGAAGATCTGTTGTCGAAATTGTCCAAGACAGATCAGTTCGATGTGCTTGTGATAGGGGGTGGAGCTACCGGTACTGGATGTGCTGTGGATGCGGCTACTCGTGGTTTGAATGTTGCATTGGTTGAAATGCACGATTTTGCATCTGGTACGTCTTCAAAGTCTACTAAGATGGCTCACGGTGGTGTCAGATACTTGGAAAAAGCAGTCTTCCAATTATCAAAGGCCCAGCTGGACCTTGTCATTGAAGCTCTGAATGAGAGAGGCCATATGTTGAATACTGCCCCTCATCTTTGTAAGATTCTTCCCATTATGATTCCTGTTTACACCTATTGGCAAATTCCTTACTTCTATGTGGGGTGTAAGATGTATGACTTGTTTGCTGGTTCGCAGAATTTGAAAAACTCTTACCTGTTGACTAAGAGACAGGCCGCTGATATTGCTCCAATGTTGGACCCTACTACTTTGAAGGCAGGTCTAGTGTATCATGATGGTTCTTTCAACGATTCGCGTATGAACACAGCTTTGGCTGTTACAGCTATTGAAAATGGGGCTACTGTGCTCAACTACATGGAGGTGAAGCAATTGATTAAGGATAAAGAGACTGGTAAAGTTCAAGGTGCATTGGTCACGAACCGTGAGACTGGTGAACAGTTCACTGTTAAGGCAAAGGTTACAGTGAACGCTACAGGTCCATACAGTGATAAATTGTTGCAAATGGATGAAAACAAAGATGGTAAACCCGATCCTACAAAACCTCTTCCAAATGCAACTATTTCCACAAAAGTGGCAGTAGAGAACCCAAAGATGGTTGTGCCATCAGCTGGTGTTCACATCATCTTGCCCTCTTTCTACTGTCCCAGAGAAATGGGTTTGCTTGATGTCAAAACTTCTGACGGTAGAGTCATGTTCTTCTTGCCATGGCAAGGTAAAGTGCTTGCAGGTACCACCGATATTCCTATGAAACAAGTCCCACAAACCCCTACTGCTGCTGAATCCGATATTCAGGATATCTTGCAAGAATTGCAACACTACATAAAGTTCCCCGTCAAGAGGGAAGACGTCCTGAGCGCTTGGGCTGGTATCAGGCCATTGGTCATCGATCCAAGAAAGAGCCAAGGTAATACTGGTGGTTCCACCCAAGGTTTAGTCAGGTCCCATCTCTGCTTCACCACTGATAACGGTATGGTGACGATTGCAGGTGGTAAATGGACTACTTACAGAGAAATGGCCGAAGAGACGATCAACGAAGTCGTAAAAGTGGGTAAATTCAACGTTAAGCCATGTATCACTCGTAAATTGAAATTGAGTGGTGCAGAGAACTGGAATCCAAATTTAGCTGCTCTATTGGCTCAAAAGTATCATCTATCGGGAGCCATGTCTAACCATCTATCGGAAAATTATGGTACTAGGGCACCATTGATCTGTGAAATGTTCCAGGAAGACGAAAGAAATCAACTGCCAGTGACTTTCGGTGGTAGAGAAAACGTTACGGTTTATGGAAACGTTAACTTCGACTCGTTCCGTTACCCTTTCACCATTGGTGAACTAAATTACTCTGTCGATTACGAATACACAAGAACAGCCTTGGATTTCCTAATGAGAAGAACTAGATTTGCCTTCTTGGATGCCAGACAAGCACTGGATGCCGTCGAAGGTACTGTCACAGTAATGGGGGACAAACTCAATTGGGATTCCACTAGAAGGAAGCACGAGATTGAGAAATCCAAAGAGTTTATTAGAACCTTCGGTGTTTAGAAGTGTTAATGAGATTAATGAGACCTTAATGTTTGCCATTCAGCACGCTTTATCTGATATGTGTATATAACAAATCCCTTGAATAATGAATGATATATTTTTTAAAATACACTATTAGATCATTATTTTTCGTAACTATTTATTTAGTCCAAACGTTCATAGAACAGAACGTAGACATCACTACTTGATACTTTTAAAATGCCTTGGTCTATATTACCATGCTTAGTCTCTTCTTTGACAACCTCATCATCAAAGTAGTACCATTTTTGTCGACCTTTATCCAATTTATGCATTGGCTCTTTATTGACTAACGATGTATAATGTCCACTGATAAGATTGCCGGTATGATTTACAACGGCGTAAAGTCTGTATCTGGCTGTTTCGTTATTTTTAAGGATTATGTTTAATACTAGCGGGTAGGTGACGATAGTGTCGTTTTTCTTCGTCAAGTCATAGTAAAATCTTGAGAGATGGATAATTAAAACGGGTGGAAGAAAAATGAAATTCAGAGTTTTTTTAGTGGATAATTCCTTGCTCTTCCAATCTTCCATGGCTAAAGGAAATTTCGTGCTTCCCAGCATTCTAAATGGAGATTTTGATCTCTTTGACTTGGAGTGTATACGGAAGAATCCGCTTTTACTACGTCGTTCCTCTCCAAGTTCTGATTTTTTCTTCTTCTTAGACTTCTTCAAATGGTTGGGACCCATGTCAGTGACGGCAGAACCACATTTTGGGCAATCCCAGGCGTTTTCTCCTGAAAGTATCTCGTCATTGGTGAACATGTTGATGCAATCCTCCAACTTCACTCTCTTGGCCCTTGAAAAAGTGGAGGTAGATGGTTTTGGAATAGCTAAAGAAAGAACATAAAATGTGGAATAGCTAAACGATGAATTCCCGCACCGTTGACACTCCAGTATGTTCTCGATCTGTCCCTGAAATATGTGATCAATGGGAGCAAGACCATTTCCAATCACGCTTTCCTCAAACCATTTCTTATACTCCTTACCGTTGACATCCATTTGATGTTCATCATATAAAAGCAAGTCGGGATACTCATTAGCCACCGCGGCTTGATTTGACAGTTCATCATGTAATCTATCAAGAGTAACCATTAAAAATTCTTGCGTATCTTGTTGGTCATCTGGGATTCTCAAATCTGGTCTCAGATGATCCAGAACTTTGAGAAAACTGGTAGGAACCACAGAGCAACCACCATTGATATACATCTTTCTGAATAAAATGTTGAAAGATTTGGAAAGTTGAGGCCTATTACTATAATTCTGATTGAAGAACTCTTCGAATTTTCCTGAGACAAATAAATCTCTGAACTTGGTGGTAGCAAACAGACATTGAAGCATGCTATTGATGTAACAAGTATTCCCCAGGTTCCTGAGTCCAGTGATGGAGAGAGAAACATAAGTATTAGAGCTTTTTTCAATAGTTGGGATCGAATAGTGCCTTTGTAAGCTCAGACGCTGATCATGTGGATGTGTATGCAAAGGTCTAGATCCGATAGCCTTTCTGGTTATTCTAGTGGGCCTAGTCGTTTCTACCGAATGATCATCCACTGCAGGCGGCTCTTCTGGATGAGTTTCCAACGATACCTTGGGAGGAATAGGAGGCGGCGGCGCCGCCGGAGGTTTTTCGGTAGGTACAGGAACGCTGATAGGCGGTGGAGGTGGCGGGCGCTTTCTAATGCGAGGTGGTATTGCAGGAGGCTTCCAGGAAGGCAGCTCAGGAGTTCTTTTGCTCGATGTATCAGGTAAAGCCTTCTTGCTTTCACCATAAGGTCTATAAATATAATTGTCCATATTCACCCCATGGTCAACCGAGTAATTCTTCATGATTTTCTTCCATTTCTCGTATCCACCAAGTAGATGAGTTGGTAAAGACCGCAGGTTTACCGTGGGGGACGCCGTCAATAGATAAAACAATGTGAACATGTAGTCGTAATCAATGGTCATGTAAGTCTTCATATCGGTGTAGTAAACAATGTAATCGTATGAGCCTCTTTCAAGAAATGCTGGCTTTTTGATGATTTCATCTAAAGTGGCGGCATTCGAAATCGGTGTATTTGTTTTCGGATCCCAAAGCTGACGTGGGTCTATCTCAACTGTAGTGGGTGCAATAATGTGATTGACTTTTGATCTTTTCGATAATCTAAAGTCAATCAACAGTAATTTTTCGCTCTCTTCGGAGCTTGACAAAATTGTGAATAGCTCTGGTGCTGTAATAATGCTTTGCTTCTGCAATCTTTCTAAACCTTGAGTAAAATCTTTTGATATCGATGGCATGTGGTCATCCGACCCTCCTTCAAACATATAGACGGAATGGTATGAGTCCTTTCTATGAGTTGTTTGTCTATCCACGTTTGCATTCCAGAGGGTCTTATTGAAACCAAGTTCATCATAGTGACTGTTACCGTCCTGCCCAGAAATGTCCAACTCTTCAATAGGGTACGGAGTAGGCCCCATAGCACTTGCTCTTCTAGACAGGGCCTTCCTCGAAGTAGAGATAGCGAGCTCTTTAGTAGCCATTGGTTGATCCAATGCCATAATCGATGGAGACAGAGGTGTTGCATCCAATGCAATCCTTAACTGATCGTTAGGCTCCAAAGGTGGAGCAGTCCATACTGGCGAAGAGTCCTCATCATTCTGAAGGTTATTCATGTCTTCCCGACCCTGTTCTGACTTGGAAGCCGCCTGATGATCACCAAGCGGCAGCGGATTCTCGTTATGAATGTTGAGGTTTGTCAGACGAGACTCAAAATTGCGATCTGGGACAGAGTAAGCTCTCGTGCGCGCCTTTTGGTGTTCAAACTCTTTGAATTCTCTTGCATTCCTATCCAGAATAGAATCCACCTCATCTTTCACCATTAGTAGCACGTTGGTCATATTAGCTTGATTCTGATACATCTTCATAAGATCATTAAATATGCTGTAGGATTTATTCCTAGTCTGAAATTCGATCGATTGAGGGACAATCAGATAAAGATAATAACAACCAATAATGAATGCAGTCAATGCATCCTGATTATTTTTCTCATGCAGAAATTGCAAGTATGATTCAAACAGATACTCTGTATGTTCCAACAGATCCAGCAGTTTTTCCAATTTAGACTGTGTGAAGTAGTGTTTAATATCATCCTCATATAAATTTTGAACACATCGGAGGAGCTCGTTAGAGTACTCTGGAGTAAAAGATACCTCTGTGTCTGCCATTCTCAAAGCGGTCTCCTTATCACCACCTTGAATTTTGCCAAACTTTAGGCTAAAAACCCAGGCTCAGTCGAACCTGAGGTAAGAAAAAAACAAGCTTTGCAAATCGCAGACTCTTTGAAAAGCCTATCGACTTGATTTGAGGTCTGATCTGTCTACATCAAAGCCTTGAAGAGGCCACTTTGGTTGAACTTACTAGTCCTCCGTAATCACCAGCGATTTACCCGGTTTGATCGACAAGTTAATAAACTTTAATGAGTAGAATTAAAAGTCGTATTATAGGTGTTTTGGTGCTCTTACTACCATCCCGTAACATCATGGTGGGTCCTTAAGTGTACTGTAATTTTTATTTAGTCATACTTTGGGCTTCTTTGCGGTTGGTTCCACTTCGGACAAGTTTTCTGGAGATGATCGTTTCTTGGACTCCAAGATAACCTTCTCATATTGTTCCTGAATTCTCTTCTCTATATGATCCATTAGCTCTTGCCTCACTTCACCAGATTTTATCAATTTGTAATCATAAGGATTTGAAATTTCATCGGGGTTTTCTGTGGGTTCCGTTGGTCCTGTTGGTTCCTGGATGATGCTGTTGATGTCAGAAGCACTGATCTCCAGTTTCTCCCTCTTGTTACTCTTTAAATCGAAGAAATTTTCCTCTATGATGCGGTAGTCAGTGAATATATCTTCGAACCTTTGAGCAGTGACTTGCGTCGGGAATTTCCTAGAAAAGAAGTTGACGGGAAATTGGAACTTGTCGTCGACAAGCTTCTTATACTGGAGACCACAATATATAAGAGCCAGTGCGACGAATGTGTAGCCATCACACAGCAGGGACACCGGCTGTGTAACTGCTTGTACGATGAAATTCCTTGCTTCTTGCAAAATCTTTGGGAAGACTTGCTTGAAATCTTCGGGTAGGTCATAGTCTCTGTTTAAACGATAGTAACCGCTGAACATATCTTCGACCAATTCCTTGGGATTTTCAATATTCAAGTCAAATCCGAACGAGCACAATATTTTTTTCTCGTTTTCTACCAATCTATCTCTTACATCCCATTTCACTTTATCCATGTTCTGCTTTGATCTTAAACCATTCAAATCCTTGACTAAGAATTCGCAGGTAATCTTTACGTATGCCTCGATTGGTCTGTTGTTCTCCATTGTCTTACAAGCTGTCACTAAAATAGCCTGGGAGATGTGAATACAGTCCGTTAATGTGTTCGGTAAGCCGTAGACATACCAATATCTGAAGAAAAGGATACACGCTGCGGTATAAGTGTGATCGAATAGGTTTAGTTTCTTCTTCGCTGTGTAGAAATAAATTAAGCACTTTTCCATGCATCGTTTCATCTCAGCTGTTACCTGTGGATTACTTCCCAATTTCTCGATGACTTCTTTACAAGTGAATGTCCATGGATTCACAGGTATTTTTATCATATCAGGCCAAAGTAGCCTAGAGTTGAATTCCGCTTTAGTCTCTCCATGATTGCTCGATTTCGATCGATCCATCGATGCACTTTGTGAACTGCGCATCATGGCATTCGTCGATGAAGTACCGTCTGGATTACTCATTTTCCTCTGGACAAAAGGGTGTCAATCAAAAAAAGCCCTTTAACTCAATTGAATGGCTACTGGTAAGACCTTACGAGCCAATACAATAATCTTACACTACCATCTAAACTGTGCAATATCACAGAATTTTTCGATTAATTACTATAACGAATACAGATCGGAAAGTATCACGTGAAAGGACTCTTATTCAAAAGCAGTTCATATTATTACTATAAAACATTATAAAAATCCTTACATGAGTCATCATTAATTGGGTATATGCTAGTCCTTTGTTACGCTACCACCATGGTGCGTTACAATCTTTCATAACAGATTTTGTTGTCTTCTGTGACAAAAGCCTTTAGTTTACTTCTTTGAGATATCCTGGAATTGAGCTTTCGGGGCCTCTTCCCACTATCGTCTTGAAAATCTGTGAGTGCCTTTATCTCGACATCGTATTCCGCTAGGATGTGGTCCTGATACTTCGAAATAGACCTATCCATGCGTGTGAGATCTTCTTGAAGTATTGGCGTGCTGGAACGCGATGGCAAGTTGCATCTCTCAAGTTCTTTGAGGTATCCTTGAGATATGGTTCTCTTACTGCTTGCTGGTCGTAAATCTATGCTGTCTGCGCTCAACGCACCATAGGATTTTCTCGTTTGACATTTCTTGGGATTGCTTAATAATCCGAAGTCCTTGGAGATTAGTTTCTCAAATAGAGCTGCTTTGTCTTTCACTTTTGTGGAGTTTCTCAGCCGGACCATGGAGTCATTTGAGGAAAAACTATCATCCTCAGAACCACTAGCACTCGCATGGTCTGAGACGTGCTCGAGCTCGTAGATGGATGAGTGCCAACCACGGTCTGAAAGCTTTGGTGGTAGATCAGAAAACAGAGACCCTTCAGAGGATTTTGAATAGCTAGAAGTTGTGGGTGAGATAGTTCTTGTCTGTTTCGGACATGGTTGAAAGATTGTTGTGTCGTTCTTCACCGGGGTTGCAAGGTCTTCATCATCTTGCACTGGAGCCGCAATCTCCTCCGTATTATCCCGCGAAGCTAGGGCTAAGTTATGGAATCCCTGTAAAATCTTCAAATACGTTAAGGTTTCTTTTCCCCGGTCCTTAGCCTCACTCTCATAATTTTCTTTTGCATCTCGTATGTCATTCATGAAGTCCAAATCTTCATTCTGCATCAGCAAAAGTTGCGTTTCATTAGCAGAGTATCCCAGTTCGCATTTCTGCTGCACATAGCGTACAGAATCAAATATTGAGACTCTATTTTCCATAGTCAGCTTCATAAGAACGTTTCTGCTCCCATTTAAAATATCAAAAACATCGAAGAAAAGCCTCCTAGTCCACTGGTCACGGCTACTATTTAGTTCCACCAAATTATTCGTAAGCATCAAATTCTCATTGACCAATATTCGCATCAATTTACAACATCTTGCTACGTTTCGGAGCTCTTCCAACTCTAAGAAACACAGTATTCGAAATAACACATTCAAAGGTAGCTCTATTAGTGACTCCGGTCCCATACTACAACTTGTACTTCTCATCAGCTCTTGTGGGATCATATAGTACAATAGTGCGGCAACAACGCAATCGAACAACAGAGCAATAGACACCGGTATCTTGACAAAAGGTGAGGGACCAAACCCAGTACTTTCAGGCAAATAAGGTATAGCTAGCTAGCCTCGGCACTAAAGGTTGATATCAAATGCAATCTTCGAGCTAGATCCTCACTGTCGATCAGTTTCAAACCTCCTTCAAGTCTCATCGCTTGTTTTTATTTTGCCCAAACTGGCAAGCTTTGAAGTATCACGTGAATTCTTGTCTATGTAAAGGTATAACCTCTAACAACACTTAAATCCATCAAGTAGTTCTGGTAAGGTCATCATAAGCTCTGGGGTTTATGCTTGGTCAGTTTTTATTCTTTAAGCTGTTGTACCTGTTCATATGGCAAAAGAGCGATGCAATTTGAAGGGTCTAGCTCTTGAGAAAAAACTGGTCGAAGAGGTCAAAGAATGATAAGAACGCTGGTATTGTGGTCTGCTTTGAGCGGAATCGCTCTCTCTAGTTCTCTGATTGTCGGGGTGGAACCGTCGAGACAGCATTTGTATGAAGCCAGTTCGAACCATTGGACCTGTCTGGATGATTCCTCAGTTGTACTAAGAGCTGATCAGATCAACGATGGTGCATGCGATTGTCCCGATGGCTCTGATGAACCTGGGACTGGTGCATGTGGAATCGCGGGACCGCAATTCTATTGTGCTAATGAAGGGTTCATCCCAAAATACATATCTCAGAGTAAAGTTGGAGACGGAGTATGTGATTGTTGTGATTGCTCAGACGAATTATTGTCTGGGCTTGAACCATTTTACAGAGGTGCAACTTGTTCTGAATTGAAGGAATCTTGGGACAAGATCGTGGAGACAGAGACCAAGAGATATGAAGAAGGTGCTCAGGCGGTGAGAAAACTGTATCACAACTACAATCTGGATTCTGAACAAAAACCTGTTGATAAGGAACTACTGGCAGAACGTATTGAAGAATTGTCCAAAAAGTTGGTAAGTAATGAACTCGTTTTAAGCCAAACTAAGGCAAGATATGCAGAACAATTGATGGCTGATAACCCAATGCTTTATGAGTATGAACAAATTGACGTCAATTCCATTACGTTGGAAATCGATTCGTCCTTCAAAAAGATTGTACAGGTCACCAAAGCTTACGAGTCGCTGCTGAAGATTCTAAACTCTTTGCAAGACAATTATTCAAGGTCATTGAACGATCGTGTGGTGAACGAGAATGTCAAGAAGTTCAACTTTCTAAAGCTACACAGTCTCAGCAAACTCCGCTGTGACTCGAAAGTGGAAGAGGAAAAACGTTTGCAATTATTAGAATATTTCCAACAAGAACTACCAACTATCTTCGCCGAAGGGAGAATTGATAAGCCATCGAGCTATATGATCGGGAAATTCAGTTTTGTGGAGAAAATGATTTTAAGCAAATCCCAATACGTGGACAACTTGATCTCCAAGATCAACCAATTGAGCGGACTAATGTCTGATGTGTCTGAAAATTATAATGTCAACTACCAGGACTCCGGTGTAAAAGATGCAGTGGAGGCTTACAAGGGCTGGCTAGTTCAGTCTCAAAACCTCGCTGTCCATAAAATGTTTCCGCAAGAGTTTACGCAGAAATTGGCTCAGGTTGAAAGTTTAATACAAGCCAATTCCCATATAATCTTAGCTTCCGATAATCAGGATGAGATGAACTCGAGCATTCAAAACTTTTTACAGCATTTGAACTTCTTAAAGAACGAAATCCCAAAATTTTTAAGGCCCAATCTAAGAAGTCAAATCAAAGCCCATGAATCAACAGTTCATCATCTACAAGATGATTTAAAGCTCAAGAGGGATGAGTACGAAGCCCTCATTAGAGCAGAAGTTAACCAAGAAGATCAAGATTTCGAACGGTTGAAAAAACTGATAACCGCAATCTCCAACTCTCAACCCATCACTAGCATGATTGACAACTACCTCTACCAGATTACCTTGCATGACTCAGTCTACCAAAAGGAGGAATCGTCAAATGCCAACCAAGTAAAGATTGGAAGTTTCAAAGACTTGTACTTGCAAAAAGATGAAGTTGAATCGAAATATTTCGAATACCTGAAGTCAAAATACCCAAATGAGGACGATCTATTCCCAGCCCTGACCAACGAGATTGACAACACTCACATTGAATACCTCATTGGCTCCCTACACAATATTAATAACGGTCTTATTTTGCAATACGGCGGAGGTGACAAGTGCTGGAATGGGCCCATGAGAGCCGCAAGGGTGACAGTTCACTGTGGCAAGAATTTCCAAATACTAAACGTCTACGAAACCACCAAATGCAACTACTCAGTCGACCTTGAGGGACCTATAGGTTGCAATTTGAGCTTATAGTCATCGCGAAAGCTGCGTTCTTTTCTGCCATTGTTTCCGGATCGGGGCAAAGATCGCTCGATGCCACCGTCAACCATTGAGCTAAAGCTACCACAACTGGCCAAAACGGCCCGATCAAATCGGCATTGAAACCATCATCGGTGTAACTTGAACGAGATCAGCAATTGGTACGCCGTTTCCGTTACGAACGATGCGATTGTGAACTATAATATGCTTTATAGATCGATGAACCTCTGTGTAAACTCTTTTGCAACCTCTTTCATAGATCTGTAAAGTATGTTTGGTGGTAATAAGGATAAAGTGAAGTTTGCACCTGTCAGGGAAGTCAAATCGAAAGATGACTATATTGTTGTGAACGACATAAAGCAGTTAGAATGGTTCGTTTTATCACACAAGGAGGAATTGAAGAGCAATGGATTATTCAAAGCAGTAAAGAAGTCTGTTGAGACTAGAGTAGAGACACAGACGTTGTATTTCACGGATTTACAAAGTGGGAAATGTGGCTTTGTACAGATGCTTTATTCGAGTGTTGTAGGCGGTGTCTATAAGGGTTTTCAACTGAACTTCAAAGTGTTTCGTAGTCGTGAGGATAAAACTGAGGATATTGATATATGGCAAAGTTTCAAATTGGAGGACCTCGAGAGTTTTGAGCCCCTGAAAGTAGTAACTCGTGGAGCTTCTTTTGAATTCAAGAGTGCTTCTCATGATGATACCCTTACTGCGACCCTAGTGATTAAAGTTGATATTCCTGAAGGGTCTGACAAGACTTCTGGCTTGAAAATTGATTTGATGGTTGATCTATACGAAGGATTTATGATTAAACCGAATGGTTGTAATTATTACCTGGAGAAAGCAGTTAGTCCAGATGAACTGAAGAAAGCAGACGAGGGTGTACATTCCAAAAAAATGCTTAGACATCTTTTCGCTCCTAGAGTCAAGTGTCACGGTACCATCAGTTACAACAATTCAAAGGGTAACAAAGTTACACTGGATTTGATCGATGTGCCCGGTTCATACATTGATGCAGTACAAGGTTTACCTCCACAGAAGGCGGCACGTAAATGGAACTTTCTATGTTACCAAAATCGTCTGAGCTCAGTGCTCTGCATGGAGTTTACCACCGGTGATAGTCAAAAGCAGACTACCGTGACTGTTTGGTGCCAAACAGAAAACGATAAGATAAAAGCTGTTGGTTCGAGTGTGAACGAAACCCCAGTGAAGTTTAATTCTACTGAGAAGGATGAACAAACTGGTTGGTCTCACCCAAAGAGCATAACTTTCCCACTGAATTTCACTGAAAAAAATCTGAGATTGGTAAACAGATATGATGTCCTTGGTGAGATGCCAAGTATTGTCAAGTCTTTGGTCGAAAACATTGCAAGCGTGAAACCTTTCATATACCAGTACTGTCAGGATTCTGAGTTTGAAGGCGAAAAGGGAATTTCAATCATCGAGAGTACTTTTATTAGTTAATGATCTTGATATAATTGCTAATACAACTTATATAATAGAAGTGCAGGTTAACGTCGTAGTCGGGGTGCTCTCCAATCGGGCAAAACCTTTTCCAGTTCTAAATTCTGTTTGCTCTTTGGGTATCGATACATAAATTTTCTTACAGCTTTAACGCTGGGATCAAAATATCCAGTTGTTGACTTCTGAGGTCTCTCAAAATGACTTGGCACATCAAACTTCCCATCCCACTTGACAAGCGACTCTGAAAGCAATGTCTCATATGGATTAAAAATTGTAGTCTTAAAGGATTTATCTATTCGAAAAAACAACCATTTATTCTTTGGATCGTAATCTCTGAAATCGTATCCCAGAAAATTCAATTGCGGTTTTTCAAAATAATCTGGTGGCGTCATTGACCTCTCAACAAGTCGTAACTCAATCGACACTGGCAAGTTTCTTCCCTCCATTTTGGGCAATATCCCAGATTGAAGCAGTAGACCCCAGTCTCCTTGATAAAATCCGCAATATTCGGTACAGTACTCGCCTGGTGATAATTTCGTATGGCTAGCCCCGAAATCAGTCACCAACGTACCCAACTTCCTCGCTGCATCCAAATCATCGATATGGAACCATGCATTAATCGGACAAGATTCACCGGGTGGTACCACACAACTACCAGTATAGATTGGCTTGTGATAATCCAACGAGTCTCTCACTGCGAAATGGTTCCCACACTTCAATCGACCCAGGATCGCATTATAAATAATATACCAAGAATCGTCAACGTACTCTTCACCTAGTAAACGCCCAATCTTTCTCGCATTGCCACGCAAAAATTCCAAGCTCTTCACGTAATCAACCACTGGACCCTTTACAACATCCCAAAATTCTTGATTCTCCTCTGGGACTCTAGGAATTAAATCTAGAGTTTTCTCCCGATACAACTCATTATGCAACAGATAAAACCTCTTATTTACCGCTCTGAGCTCTCTAGGACACAGTTCCAAAAGCTCCCATACAATCTCCGTCGGCAAATCAACCACTGCAAGCATCCTAAGTACCCATTGATGCCATTTGGCCAACAAGAATACAATAAATATCAACTAATTGATGAATATTGAATGTTATATAACATATTTCATAAGTCACGTGACCATGATCACTGAAAAGAAACGTCCTTTATTTTTTGAAAATTTTCCCAAAATTTAAAGCTCATCTCATCTTAAATAAATAAAATAGTTTGAATTGAAAGACAAATAAAAGGATAAATTTAGATAAGAAATCGTTGGAATTGGTCTCAAAAAGGATCTGCTGCTATTTTAACTGCAATTGGAATTGCATTTGCAGGTTTAAGGATTTGAAAACGGTTGAAATCAGTGGAATATCGAGCGATTCACAGCGAGAAATAGCCAAGATCACGTTTCATATCAATTCAATTGAGCAGTGTGCTAGATTACATTGTGTTAAGATAGATAGAAATGATGGTGGGGTCGAAGACCGCTAGGAAGAGTGTAGTGAGTCGAAAAAGCATTGGTGTAGGACAGAAATTCCCAGTGAAAGGTGGAAAAGTAAAGAAGAAACAGACCCCCCGACCTCGAAGGTTTAGTTTGATTTATTCATCTGATTCTGCTTTAAGTGATATCTCTGATGCAGAGAATGGAAATGAAAAAGTATACACAAAGAGAAAGAGTGGAAAGGTAAAAAGCACATCGAATAATGCAGCAGGAAAAACTAGCAGACTGATACAAGGCGGCTCTGAGGATGGCCCTGATTCTTCGGATCAGGCTGTTGTGAGCGATAGTGAAAACGAAAGCGATGATAGTGATGATAGCGATGATAGCGATGACGAGGGTAGTGATAGTGATGGGAGTGATAGTGATACCAGTTCTGATGATGAGAATATTGATTTTGTGAGATTGACTGCACAGAGAAAGAAGAGAGCCATGAAGGCGCTTTCAGCGCTGAAGCGGAATAAATCACCGACTAAATCTCCAGTGAAGAAACTTGAAAAGAGGCCACCGCCCGTGGATAATACCAAGAAGAAAGAAGAGTCTTCGTCTGAGGACGATTCTGACAATGGAAATAATGAGGTTGCCTTAGCCTTCAATTTTAGAAAGGACGACGATGGTATACGGTATGGCAGCGTTAGTGAACATAGCGAAGAAGATATTGGTGAAGAAGTGAAAGATTCTAATGAAATTAATATGAGCTTACTGTTTAACGATAAGCTGAACCAGTTGCACGTTCCGCAGTTGTCAGCCTCAGAAGAGTCGGAATACGATATAGATCAGGATGCATATTTTAACGTGATAGAAGACGAATCGATGGGTGAGATTGAAACGGGACTGGATACTGGGGAAGACGATGTGCCGATTCTTCACGAAGAGGAAAGGAATCTCGTATCAGAGTTGCAAAATGCTGATGACTTGTCTTTTGATGGTAGTATACACGAGGATGGATCCGATCCGGCAGAAAGGTTGAGGTCACCTTTCGTAGATGGTAACGGCGATGCGATAGATGAGGATGATAACGATGAAGATGACGACGGGATAATGACCGTTTTTGACATGCCCTTTTATGAGGATCCCAAGTTTGCTAGTCTGTACTATTGCGAAGATGGCAGTGAGCCTCGATTGAGCTTAAGTACTTCTCTTCCCCTGCTGGTGAGTGACGAGAAATTAAAGAGATTAAAGATGAGAGAAGCCAAGAAACTGGAACGTCAGGAACGTATACAAAGGCGGAAACTCTTGAAAGATAAGAAGAGAAAGGACAACAATTCTAAGGCCTCACAGGTTGACGGTGAAGAATACATTTTTGGTATCTTTTTTCAAAGTGATGACGAGCGTAGAGATGGTGAAAGTGAGAAGGAGCATATTGCTTTACAGGGTAATATGGATTTAGAGTCACCGTTACGTCGTTTGGGATCAGCAGCTGCATCAGACGTTAGCTCAGATGATGAATATGATAATATCCTGCTGGATATTGCACACATTCCATCCGATGATGAAATTAATAGTCCCAAGGATAGCCAAAGAGCTCGTGGTGATCAAAGCGTTTCAAGTTCCGTGCCGAATACATCAGCTATTAATACAGATGATGATAGTGACGCTATGGATGGTGCTGGCTACGATGATGATGATGACTTGAGTGATACGAATGTGTTTATTGACATTGATGACCTAGATCCTGATTCATTCTACTTCCAAGATCACGACGACGATGATTCTACTTCACTCTCCGAGATGACCGACGATACAGATGTAAGCAATAAAGAGAACCCAAAGAATGATGTCTTAGAGACCGTGGAATATGTTGATGATGAATCTACAGACGAGGACGATAATCTACCTCCACCAAGTTCCAGAAGCAAAATCATCGGTTCAAAGGCCAAAGAAGTGGTGAGCGCCAACGTGGTTGGATTGAAGCCACCAAAACTTGGAACCTGGGAAACGGACAGTAAACCATTCACCATTATTGATGGCCTTTCTACGAAATCCTTATATCCTCTGATACAGGAACATCAGCAGCTTGTGGAACAACAGCAGAGAGCAAAATCCCAATCGCCTGATCTGCGATCTGGCCACGAACTGAGCTCCGCTAATGGTGATGAACTTACGTTGAATGAGTTATTGAATATGAGTGAGCTGGAGGATGAAGAAAATAGCACACCTTCATTTTCACAGGCAGTCTCCAACTGGTATGAGAAGCCGAAAGTACCGCTTTCAGCCTTCCGGAACAAAGGTGTAAATGAACTCGAGGACGATGAGTACATGTTGCCTGTCAACGCGACCAGAAAGGTCCCAATTGGTTACATTGGAAGTGAAAGGACAAGAAGGAAGATTGATAAGATGAAAGAGTTACAAAGGAAGAAGGCTGAAAAGAGAAGGAAATTGAAGAAGAAGAAGAAGCTTTTAAAGTTGAAGCGAAGACAAGAACGCTTGGAGAAAAGTTCTCAAGCGGGACGAACGCCCGAAACAGTGCCTGAAATGGGCGACTCAGCCGTGGCTGAGCAGACGTCAGAGGTAGATCATCATGACAATCTTCTTTCCCACGAGCCAGAAGGCTATGTCGCAAGGTCAAGAAAGGGCTCAGTCAAGAGTGTCGGGCTCGAAGAAATCCATGAAATCCTTGGAAAGGACAACAGTGACTTATACGATGGTAGTGAGCCACCGTACTCGCTACCTGAGGGAAGTGATCATGCACTTGACTTGGCTGATGCCGACATTTTGTCTTCTTTGACTGCACCTATCCAATTAGATGACGTCGGCGGTGCTCCTTCCTGGAGACGTAGACAAAGTATGGTGGAGGCTGCCGCAGAAAACTTGCGGTTCACAAAGAGCGGCTTATTCAGTGAAAGTGCATTGGCAGATATCGAAGAGATCATCGGTACTGGAGCAACAGCGGGTGCTTTCGAATTTAGTGAAGCGTTGCAGTAACGAATTTCACTTTTGGTTTATTTTTATTGATTTTTCTTTTCTATTACTATTCTTGGGAAATTTGTATAACATCTCTTAACGCTCTTTGTAGCATATAATTGCATTGCATGCATTCATTTGCCAGTCTTGGCTTGATTATTATCAAGGTTTTTTTGGTATTTTTTTTCGATTCTTAGCGATGAGTTAGAAAAGACGAGGTGAAAAATTTAATAATTGAAGCTCATCGCTCTTTCATTACGCTGAGAAATTAGCTAGAGCAGCCTGTCTATCAGTTTATTGGCCCATTTTATCGACCTAATAACTACTTTCGTCATGGATTTGAAGACTAGCTATACCAATAGTTCGTTACGTCCCATTTACGCTGGAAGTGGGGCTATTTGTACTACTTCAGAAGATGGTAGCATATTAGCGACCCCAGTGCTGGATGAGATCAATGTCATTCAATTAAAACCTACTCAAAAGCTTCTACATACAATCGAAAATGATGATGAGCAAGAGATCACCGCTTTGAGGCTCACTCCAGATGGAAGATACCTGTGCTATGTTTCTCAGGCTCAACAACTGAAAATCTTTAGCTTGGATTCAATGAAGATAACGAGATCAATGAAGATATCATCACCTTCCTACGTTATGGATTCTGATTCCACTTCGACATTAATTGCCATTGGTGGTACCGATGGTAGTATTAGTGTCGTTGATGTGGAGAATGGCTATATTACTCATTCCTTCAAAGGTCATGGTGGTACTATCTCGAGCCTGAAATTCCATGGAGAGCTTAATGGTGATAAATGGCTACTGGCTTCCGGTGACACGAATGGTGTGGCCAAGGTCTGGGATCTGGTCAAGAGAAGATGTTTGCATACGATGCAAGAACACACGTCAGCAATTAGAGGTCTGGATTTCAAGGAAGTGGAGGGTGAAGATTGTGTGAAGTTGTTATCTGGTGGTAGGGATGATATTGTAAATCTTTGGGAATTCAATATGAAAAAGCATTCTAAGTTGTTAAAGACTGTACCCGTTCACCAACAGGTCGAATCGTGTGGATTTGTCCGCGAGTCGGATCTGGTTTACACTGCTGGTGGTGAAGCAGTATTACAGTTAATTTCACTCGAGAGTCAAAAAGTCATTAAGAAGACCCAGAAGCCTATTGAAGAACTGTTCATTGTTGGAGTACTGCCAATTTTAAGTGGCAGAGAATTCTACCTAGTTCTGTCCGATCAAACATTGCAACTTATCAACATGGAAGAAGCTATCTCGAATTTTGATGACGAACTGATCAATGTAGCATCATCAATCGCCGGTAATCACGGTACAATTGCTGACATTAGAGTGGTGGGCCCAGGTTTAAACAAAATTGCCTTAGCCACGAACTCGCCCGCTTTAAGGATCATTCCAATCCCTCAGACGTCAGAGAATTCTCTCCCACTTGACGTCGAAGTTTACGAAGGTCACGAAGATTTACTGAACTCGCTAGATGCTACTGAGGATGGCCTATGGCTTGCAACATGCTCAAAGGACAGTTCCGCGATCCTGTGGAGATTTAACGTTGAGACCGCTAAGTTCTTCCCATACGCCAAGTTCACTGGTCATTCAGCTTCAGTGACTGCGGTCGCTTTGCCAAATGTGATGTTAAGAGGTTGGCCAGAGTTTTTGATTACTGCATCAAACGACTTGACCGTTAAGAGATGGAAGGTACCAAAGCCAGCTAACGAAGACATTAGCGATTTGTTAACGATCAAGCAATCGGAGTATACTTTCCATGTACATGCTAAGGATATTAACGCCTTGTCGCTAGCTCCAAACGATTCGTTGTTTGCCACAGCATCATATGATAAGACCTGCAAAATATGGGACGTTGAGACCGGTGAGAGCAAAGCCACCCTGGCGGGTCACAAGCGTGGTCTTTGGGATGTATCCTTCTGCCAATACGACAAGCTGCTAGCGACTAGTTCAGGTGACAAGACAATAAAGATTTGGAACTTGGATACTTTCTCATGTGTCAAGACGTTGGAAGGGCATACAAATGCTGTCCAAAGGTGCGCCTTCATGAACAAGCAAAAGCAACTGGTTAGCAGTGGTGCAGATGGTCTTATCAAAATTTGGGACTGTATCACAGGTGACTGTCTAAAAACCTTGGATGGTCACGGTAACAGAATATGGGCAATGAATGTTTGCAATGATGGTGATCTAATAATTAGTGCAGACGCAGATGGTGTATTCCAGTTCTGGAGAGACTGTACTGAAGAACAAAGGGAACAGGATTTGGAGAAGGAAAAGAAGAAAGTCGAACAAGAACAAACTCTACAGAATTACCTATCGAACGAAGATTGGACTAACGCATTCCTGCTAGCACTAACCTTGGATCATCCAATGAGACTCTTTAACGTCCTAAGGCGGTCAGTGATCAAATCTGATGACGATACTACATCGATCTTCAACAAGGAACTTGATGAAGTTATTTCCACGTTGAGCAACGAACAGCTAATTCTCCTGATAAAAAGATCAAGAGACTGGAACACCAATGCCAGAACACACAATATTGCTCAAAAGGTGATCAAATGTATCCTACTACATCACAATATCTCAGAACTATGTGAAATACCGGGTCTAGTGCAGTTAGTGGATGCAATTATTCCATATACAAAGAGACACTTTTCCAGAGTGGATAATCTGATAGAGCAAAGCTATATACTCGATTACGCACTAGTAGAGATGGATAGAATACTTTAAATGTGTAAATAATATAAAAGAGGCCTATAGATTTATTTTGTCTAGTCTTACTGCCAGGATCATCTGAAAGCGGTGAAATTTTACTGAAAAAATTCGATGAGATGAGATGAGATGAGATAAAAAGTTCATTGGAGAACACTTACAAGAAGCTTAGTGCATCGTTAATTGATTTACAGGATAATGTCTGAAGGTGAAGCAAGGGCTGCGAAGAGTGTAGCTAAGAAATCTAGAAGGAGAAAGAAGAGAAGAACGGTCGATGTATCCGATTCTTCCAGCTCGGATTCAAGCTCAGATAATGAGTCGGGACGGGAGACTAAGGCAGTAGAGGTGGAGGAAGAAGATATTCAACTGACTGATGACGAAGTCGCTGTAGAAGAGAAAATGGCATTCGATGTTGTTGAGACCTTAGACGATAAGGCGAAGGATAAATTGAATACAATACCATTTACTACAACAGAACTTACAGAGAGAAACGATTATAACAAGGGGCAATCGGCAGATCTAACCAAGGTCAAACAAAGTTTGCAAGAGGATAGACAAAAATTAGGTACAGCACTGAACAACATGGCAGAGGAAAAGAACAAGTACTTGGGCCTTATGTTTGAAAACTACGGAGAAGATATCAATTCGTTGAGGGAAGCACCCGATTTTACGAATAAGTCACTTATAATGTTGGCCAATGTGCTTAAGGATGGGACAGGCATGTTTGATGTAGATACTTTAAAGACTATACTGAATTAAAAATTCAAAAGAAGGGAGACATAGATGATAGCATAAGACGTATTTGTTATGAATATTTAGTGTACACTTTGAGACTTAAAATCGACAGTTATAATGTGTTACTCTATCCTAGAGCCCTAACGAGGAACCATGCAGAACCGGCGGCAATTCCTCCAACGGCGATCATTTGGAGTCCGTCGCTCATCTTCTTCTGTAGAGTGCACGTATCACTCATAGAGACCTGTGTCTTATAATAACCGAACCAAAACAAAGTAATCACCATGACTACCACGGACCAGATCAACCCCGTTCCCACTTCACGCACAAAAAAATATGGAATTAGCGGTACAAATCCACCAAGTAGATAGCCACCACCAATGGTCACTGCACTTATTAATTCTCTGTTCTCCGCGGGCTCATCTAGTCCTCTACCATATCTAATAATAAAGTCAACCATAAGTTCCGGTGTTCTTTGTAAATCCTTAATAAATGAAACGATAGTCTCATCTGAAAAGTTTGGATTAATTTCAAGCAAGATATCTTCGATCTCATGATTTATCACTGTCATATTATCGTAAAATTTCCTCTTCTCTTGTTTAACCTCTGCATGGTAATAATCACTCTCACTTCTAGCACCTAGGTAACCACCTAGACCCATAGATATGGTTCCCGAGATCAACTCAGCAAATCCACCAGTAATGACCAGTTTACTATCACCTAGACTTGACAAACCAGCCGTCAACGCAAAGGGAACAGTCAACCCATCACTTAGACCAATGATAAGATCACTTATCACACGAGGATCAACTGAATTCAGTAAACTCCACGAATTGTGAGATTCACCATCCTCATCATCGTTATTAGGGCTTGTCTTCCCACTCAAAGTGCTATTACTACTACCCCGACTCACATTGGCATTGGCCCTATCAGCTCTTCCATCTTCTAAATCATTACTAGACCCATATAAGCCTCTGGAAGTACCAGAAGCATTATCATTAGTCAACAGTGGGGCCTTATCATCTTGACCTTTATTCCTTGAACTCATCAATCCCACGACGGCATTCTTCAGTGCTACCACTGACATCTTTCAATTGGTCTCTAAGCTTCAAATCTACTTGAGCTTTTACTGATGCCCAATGGGTTTGCAACAAGACTATATTATTAGTAGATGAGGTTGATGAATCCTAGTTGTAACTCTCAAAGATTAGTAGAACTGCTTGCTATATTTTTCGAAACGGGCAATTTGGCGAAGCTTCGCGAGCCAATCAGACAGGCGAATCTTAGTAATGAACGTTAAAAGTTCAAGTTATCAGTAGTTGAATAGTAATATTGCAAGCTTAGATCAGATTCAAAGTGCAATATAGATAGCTAGCAATGCTTTATGCCTTTTTATTCTATTCTTTCACAGTGTTTAAACAAGACGTCACAAATACAATTTGTGACACCTTAAATTTATATTCAAAAAATAATTAAAAAGTTAATTTTAAACCCATTTCATTAATAATAATAATACTACACTACTATACACTTCCTAATTCTTTAAATTTATTTAAGCTTGACTAGCAGCAGAGGAGTACTTGGTCACAGCTCTAGTACCTTCGGAGACTGCATGCTTTGCCAATTCACCTGGTAGGATCAACCTAACTGCAGTTTGAATTTCTCTGGCAGAGATAGTAGATTTCTTGTTGTAGGCAGCCAATTTAGAAGCTTCAGTGGCAATTCTCTCGAAAATATCGTTGACGAAAGAATTCAAAATGGACATTGATTTTTGAGAGATACCGGTATCTGGGTGAGTTTGTTTCAAAACTTTGTAGATGTAAGAAGAATAAGTTTCCTTTCTGACCTTACTTCTCTTCTTGTTACTGTCCGTGGAGGAAGCAGTCTTCTTAGCAGCTGGTTTTTTCTCAGCTGGGGCTTTGGAAGCAGGTTTCTTTTCAGCTTTGGCAGACATTATTGTATTACTTTGTGTTGATTTGTTTAGTATCTTCAAGTAAGAAGAAAATACAAACACTCAGTACCCCCAATAAGGCCTCCTTTTATATGAAATAGTTCAATCACCTCAAGATCAAGTCAATTAATGCTTAACTATGGGCAGTCACAAGAAGTGTTCTCATAACTTCGCTAATAAACCCAGCTTAACTATGTAGAAATTGAGGGTGAAATTTTCAGCACGGCACGATTCCGCATTTGGCAATCGCGCTGTCTACCCATAGTTAACCGAAATCGATTTTTTGTTTGAAAAATGAACTCGTCGCGATCGGAAAGAAACCGACTTCAACGTTCCAGGTTTTTCACAGCACACGGTGAAGGTTCTGGTCCAAGGGGGCCGCGCCAAAAGGTCTAGTCTTGTAAAGTAAAGAACGAAACGTATATAAACGGGCCTTCTAATCTATTGGGAGGCAACTTCCCCTTCTCAACTCAACAACACAAACAGAAAACATGTCAGGTGGTAAAGGTGGTAAAGCAGGTTCTGCCGCAAAGGCTTCTCAATCCAGATCAGCTAAGGCTGGTCTTACTTTCCCAGTCGGTAGAGTTCACAGACTGCTAAGAAAAGGTAACTACGCTCAAAGAGTTGGTTCTGGTGCTCCAGTTTATATGACTGCTGTTCTTGAATACTTGGCTGCTGAAATCCTAGAATTAGCAGGTAATGCCGCTAGAGATAACAAGAAGACCAGAATTATTCCAAGACATTTGCAATTGGCCATCAGAAATGATGATGAATTGAACAAATTGTTGGGTAACGTTACTATTGCTCAAGGTGGTGTCTTGCCAAACATTCATCAAAACTTATTGCCAAAGAAGTCTGCTAAGCCAGGTGCTGCTTCTCAAGAGTTGTAATTAATTTAAGTATGGGGTCATCAGGAATTGTATATTATAATGAAAAATAAACTATTATTACAGGTTACGAACGTTTGAACAACTTCTTGAAGAAACCGTTCTTTGGTTTCTTTTCTTTGGGTACTTGGTTTTTGGGTACTTGGTCTAGGGAAGCCTCAACGTTTCGAGTTGTAGAGGCTCCGTGTGACGAAGTACTACCGGCACGATTGAGTGGAGCAACACTGACAATGTTGATGTCATCTGTAACTGATTCGGCTGGTGCAGATGGAGCCTGAGTCTTCTTGGGTGGTTGGTAACCACTATTCTCAGCTGAGAATTGCTTGACTTTTTCAAACATATTCTTAAATTTCGACTTGCGCTCATGCGAAGCTGTTTTAGCTACTGGCTCTGGATGAGCTGCATCGTAACGATCCCATTCGTTTCGTGAATCGTTCACTTCTGCATCTGGTGTGGTAGTTTTGGTCACTGTAGTTGCCTCCTGTCGCTCAAAGACTTCGGAGACTTGCACGTCAATATCGCTGTTCGACCTCGGTACAGGCTCCTGAATGTTTGAAACAGAGCTTGTAGGTGGTTTTGGTGACTCAACGGTTTCACTGGTTTGACCATATTTCTGCTGTGCGATTGCTAACGCTTGGGCGTACATATCCTCATCAGATTCACGTTGTTTGGAACCCAAGGGCTGTGGTGGTGGATTTGCCGGTTTCTCTTCCATTGCTGGAGGGGCAGATTTAGGTACCTCTGTGTGGTTCTTTTGGAAGAAAGAACTGATTTTACTTGAGCGCGGCTTTGACCCTGCCACAGAAGGCTCACTGCCCGGTGTAGGACCTCGAAGTGTTCTTTGACCCATCCGACTTTGTCTTCCTTGGCTCGCTGTACGTGACGGTTCATTGTAAACGCTTTGTTGTGCCACGGCGTATGCCTTCTCATACATTTCCTTTTCTGTCAATTGTCTCTTGGGTTGCTGTTGTTGCTGCTGATGTTGCTGTCGTTGTTGTTGTTGTGAAGGCTTGCGTTGAACATTTTTATGTGTATCAGTGGGCCGCCTTTTGACCTTTGCAGTTCGCCTCTTGTTAGGCATATAGTCCAAAGCATCGGAAAATTGTGATATACTACTTGTCTGATCCAATGGAACCTCACCATCAGCACCTTGTGAGAGAAGAGCTGCATAAGCATGCCCAGAAGGCTGTTCGACTGGTTCTTCTTCAGACAACTCTTCTATTCCATCATCTTGCATCGTGTAGTTCCCACTAAACTCATCAAAATGTTTCTCTGCGTCAATAATAGGGATCGCTTGCGTTGTAGTTGTCGTGGTTCCTACANATTCATATCCATTAGCCTCCTTAATAGTTCTACGAGTGATCGATTGCGTTCTTCCCGTTGGATCCCGCACTTCTGTGGTTTTCACTGTGATTGAATTGGCTCTTGAACCATTCTGATTACTTCTGGCAGGTTGTCCTGAGCCCTGCGACCGCAATGAGTAGGATCGGTAGTTACCAGAAGCACTTTTGGGGGTTCTCTGCGCTGGTTGATGCTGTTTTCCAGTGGCTCCTGCGTAGTGGGTCATTGAGTAACTCCTCTGAGGTTGAGACCGTTGAACTGCGGGGGAATAGGCACCTTTCGAAGCTGCATAAGCAGCTGCTGTAGATAATCCGGAGCTTCTATTGAAATCATCCCTATCCTTGTAATGGTAATCATACCGTGAGAGGTCGGGCACTCGCCGTTCCTTACTTCTACCAAAGACCATCTGTTCCAAGTTCAGCGTACTCAATGCTTGTTAAGAGCGATGATGAATTTGCTTTGTCAAAGAGTGGCTGTTTATGTATTCCTACTCCCTTGGCATTTTTTGCTCCGAAACAAGCGTGCAACTTGAACAAAAACTTCAGCTTCGATGCATAAACAAATAAAGGCGAATATTCAATTGGATGGAAGAGGAATAAAGCAGATATTTTATTCAATGTAGCCAGCTACCTTAAAGTTTGAATAAGAATTGGCAACAGACTATATGTCATTTTTATCTGAAAAAAGTATTTGAAAATAATTCTAGAATATGAAGGCAACGTTACAATGCGCGCTGTATCGTTGATTGTGGGTGCTAAATGTTTGAAGAGCAGGTGGAAAATTTCTGTGATTTTTAGAAAGACTGTAAAATGAACCTTTCCAATATCAAGCATTCCACCTCTTGAAGTTGTGTCAGTAATTTTAATTGATGAATCATTGGATTGGTAACTAGGAAAAATTGCAGAAAGTACTTCATAAAATTGAATAAGTCAATTTTGCATTCTTTGGTCTTATTCTTTGTTTTTATTATTTACTATATTTTTAATGTTTAGCTTCGTTTGACTTAATTTTGGTAGGGTTGAAAGGCTGGTGACATAACAAATACACAGACAAAGAACAATATATAGCAGACTATTAAGTAGAAGAACGTAACTACAATGTACACATTCTAAATCAGCTCATGCGGTGTTATTCGAGAGTTCAGGTTTTGGTACGTTATTAAATAGATACCAAAATTCATTATCCAGAGTTGTAGCGTATATTATTCGAGACAAACTTTCCCAGCCTACATTAACATCTGACAATGACTGACTTTTACTGGTCACTATTCCCAATTCCCATAATAATTAAAATATTAAAAGCAATATAATACAAAAAAATAGAGTTTAGTAACTAATCCGCTATCGGAAATGTCGACAAGAGCTCCATCACTCCAAACAGCTATCAACTCGACGATCTCAATACTCGCTTGAATAGTCTCCTGCTGGATCAATAGAGTACAAGAAAGGCATTACCCGCCTGTTCATCTTCTCTTCGACCAATCACAGGCCGCTCTGGCCGAGCGTAAATCTGTTGGGCGAGAATGGGCCCATCCGGCTGCGTCAACCAGTCAACCGTTACTTCTCGAGTCATCAAGAAGAGCCATTGAGTCTCAATTGCACACTCTACTCCTCAACCACTCATCCAGCAATACACACAGGCGAAGATGGCTCAAGAAAACACTAATGAATCGATCAGAATGGTCCTAATTGGACCACCAGGTGCCGGTAAAGGTACTCAAGCCCCAAACCTTGTCGAAAAGTTCAAAGCGGCTCATTTGGCTACTGGTGACATGTTGAGATCCCAAGTCGCTAAGGGTACTCCATTGGGTGTTGAAGCCAAGAAGATCATGGACAAAGGTGGTTTAGTCTCTGATGAAATCATGGTCAATATGATCAAGGACGAATTGTTGAACAACGAAGCTTGTAAGAACGGTTTCATCCTAGATGGGTTCCCAAGAACTATCCCACAAGCTGAAAAACTAGATCAAATGCTTGCTGAACAAGGAAGACCTTTGGAAAAAGCTGTTGAATTGAAGGTCGATGACGAACTATTGGTCGCTAGAATCACCGGTAGATTGGTTCACCCACCTTCCGGTAGATCTTACCACACACTCTTCAACCCTCCAAAGAAAGAGATGACTGACGATATCACTGGTGAAGCATTGGTCCAAAGATCCGACGACAACGCTGATGCTTTGAAGAAGAGATTGCAAGCCTACCACGATCAAACCGAACCTATTGTTGATTTTTACAAGAAGACCGGCATCTGGGCTGGTGTTGATGCATCCCAGCCTCCAACCACAGTCTGGCAATCCATCCTAAAGGCCTTGGGCAAGAACTAATACCATCTACTTGTAGAAATAACTAGTTAAGTACTCTTTCATAATGTAGTTATCGTCCTTGACGGTCGCTTCGCTTACTTGCATCATCTAACTAAAGTCAATAGTTCGGAGCTCATCACAGGAAATAGCGTGTCTGAGAACTGTTTAGATCCCTTAGATGGCCATCTGTACTATAAGTTGAGCTAATTGACCCACTCAAGATTTATTTACTAATTGGCTTATCGCTAGGCGATTTTTTTTCTTTGTGTTAGTGGACATATATGGTGGATAAGGGTCCCGAGACTAGTGACACTTTATCACCTTCTCCCTCGAGGGGTTCGTCAATACCGTCTTCCCCAGAACATGTTGTGCGTCATGCTGCAGCTCCAAAAAACCGTGAGCTTAGTGAAAAGCCTTCTCCATATATTCCGCTGGTTCGTTTCACTCCCAGTAATAGTCCCTGGAGGAAGGATAAGACAATTAAATCATCTCCCATACGACGGCCCCCATTGAGTATTGTATCTTCACAGAAAGCTGTCAAGTCTCAGAGTGAGTCAGAGAATAGATTGATGGGTTTGCTGCGATCGAAGAGTAAAGTTGGAAATTTCCATAATGTTAAACTGGGAAAAAGAGAAATGCCCCAGCTCTCTAGAAGTCGAACTGTGGTACCTGAATTTATTTCTACCAATAAATCATTGAAAGTACGATCTGAATCGTTCGATCAGAGCATCTCATCTTTGGCAAGTACTCCTAGGCATGAAGCAAACCGAACGTTTATTTCTAATGTCAAGCAGCTTTTACAGAATGATAGAGCCCTTGAGGCAAAAGCGGCTGCGTTGAATAGAGATAGCACTGAAAAGCCTACCAAAACACTTCAGAAAATCAAAGTTGCTTCTCGAGAAAAGCAAATGGCGAACTTGCAGGTAAAAAGTGGAGAGCCTAAGACAGACTCAGTGACAGACAAAGCTGGAGCGGTTTCAGCAGTTGTTTCTCAGCCTCCTGTTAAAGAATTTTCGGCACGAACAGGTCAAGAGAAGACAAATGGAGAAGCTAAAACTACGCCCATGATCAAAAATATCGAGAGAGGGAGCCAGAAGGCCGAGCTTTGTATACCGAACAAGCGTTCTCACGAGAGCGCAATCACTGAAGTCGCATCGAAAGGAAAAAAGGCAAAACTTTTAGATTTATCAGGAGATGCAAAGAATTTGTCAGATACTGTTAGCCCTTCACAGCTTATTGCTGCTGAGTTGTTGCATGGTAGCACTATAGAAAGGAACAATAGTCCAGATGGCGCCACAAAGGCTATTCCTCTCATACAGCAAAGATCAATCGAGAAGAGTGAGCCTAGTATTTCAAAGGACTCCTCCGATAATGCTGTTTTGGTTCAGGCCCAATCTTCAAGGGAGAAGATAGAGTCCATTAAGGAAACAACAAGAAAAGTAAATGAAGTATCAAGTGCTAGCGACCATTTTACCACTGTTAAAAATACGATACATGCAGATGATAGGAGTAAAAAGTTGGATGATGCCAGAGATGTTGTTCGGGTCCTCGACGAGCCTAACATTTCAAGCAAAGCCTCCACTACAACAACAACTCAACTCACGTCTGTGAAAGAAAGAATAAGGCCTAATGCAGAACTATCAAAAGACAAGAAGAAAGAATTAACGAACAATGATCAGCTTATTGCTGTTAAGCACTTTCCACAAGCAGAGAAAAAGGGGAGGAAGATGAGCATTGAAGGCGCCGGACAGGCTATTACAGTCACTGCTCGCGAGGAAAGGTCGACTGAGAAGAGCGCGTTCAGCGGTTCAACTAAGCGCACCAATAACTATGGAATTTCTCGAGTATTCAAGAAAAACATGGCAGTATCTAGTATTGAACCTGGCGCCGCCTCATCAAGAGAAGTAATGATGATACGGAATCCACTTATTGATCATGATCAGCATCCCAAAACGATTAATGTTGTTAGGCAGGGGAAAAAGACGAAATCTGAATCCAAGGTACAGAAACCTATAAAAGATCGTGAACAGCGTCAAATGTCGACTCAGTTCAGCTTGGAGCAGATAAGGGCAATTTCTATCAGGGAGTCCGGTATCACATCTTCAAAGGATGAGGTAGCCGTATCGATTCCCCCTGTTCTTCGTGATCAGACGCCCATGGTACCTATTCCTATTCACAAGGGTAAACAGGCAATTATCAATTCCGACATTCCGAATCCTCCTGTCGGTCGTGGCCAGCAACCTATCATGAATAAGTTCACCTTTAATATCACAAGGACAAAATCTGCTACGGTGCTTGGCAACATACCATCAAAAGACGGGCCAACCGTACAGCATCCTTCTGTTGCTAGTATTCAACATCTCACAGGAAATGCTAGCGAAGAGAGGAAAGATAAATCCAGCTCCGAGCCAGCCATTTCTTTGCACAGAGACCAAACATCCATACAGAAGTCGGTTCCTCATGAGAATCTGGTTGCAGATCAACAGGTACAACAGGATTCCATCAAGGGAATTGGAATTGAAACAGTTAATGGTTTTGCGACTGCTCCTCCCATTTCCAGTCTCAGAGCGAGATGGAATAATGCCCTGACTGAGGAACCCACTGATGACGAGTCCAAGCGTCAGAATTTGGTTGATCTTCTTACGGTGCTTTATAGAGAAAAAACTCAAATTGAAGAGCCAGTTCATTCTAGTGACGCTACTGGAGGTGATATGAATGCAAAGATACAAGATGGTTTTGTCGCTCGGGTTTTAACCATGCCAGAGGTATTCGGCGATGAGGAGCCTGACGGCAAACGTGGTGCAAAGACTAGGGATAAGCAACATGTACTCACTGAGGCGGTGGTGTCCGCGGGCGGAGAATTACCAAAGCCTCGCCAGGAGGAACCACTAGCCCGGGAAGACAGCTCTTTGAAGCTCGAGTTACATTACCTTACTGAACCCGACAGCACTTCAAGCAACGATGAAGAATCTGGGAAGGACAACTTTAATAAGAAGTCAAACAATACAAAGGAAACAGAGATGTCTGGAAAAAATAATGTAATTGGTCCTAAGCAAGGTGTCATTTCCGTAGCCAGTCGTGACAAAGGTGCTGGTAAAGAGATTTCTCCAAAGCAGGACCCAGTGATTGAAAGACGAAAGATAAACCGTCAATTGACGCAAGATGTAATGAAGCTTAATAAAAAGTTGGGATACGCTAAAGATAGAATATCTCAATTGATAGAAGGTGGCATTGCCATTCATTCTTCTATAGCATCAAATCCCAAAGTGAGTGTTACGAATAATATATGTTCCGCAAAGAATTATGAACACTCTCATGCATATTACTATCAACAAATGCACAAGAAGGGAGATCTGGAATACATCTCTATCAGTGGCCCTCTTAGTGCTAATTTTGTTAACGACAATGAACTTCCAACACAGGCAAGTAGAGAAGCGCAACCGAAAGGCAAAGTAGTGGAGAGCCATTCTCGTCCATCTAATCCCTTGAGCTCCCAAATAGATAAACAAGATTCTACAGGTCACTTAAGAGAAGGATGGAAACGGCGCTGGCTCGCGACGCTTCAGGGATGTATGGTATATATAGAGACGCCATCGGCTTCCTCAGAGGATTTTACTGCTGAACAGTTCTTCCACATGAAAAAGGCTTTTGTTGGGCTAGGCGCTAAGGTAGTTGATCATTTCGATGAGAAGGTGGGTATACTTATCACAACGAAGAGCCCAGAGGCAGGCGCTGCTGAAGAAAAAGCGTCGAATGGAGGCTTAAGAGTATGGTCTGTAAAGAAAGCATTTCAATTTCTGATGAATCTAGGAGAACATCAGACAAAACAGGAAGTCAAACCTGACGCCAAAACATCGGGGAGTGTTGTAGAGGCGGACAATGATACCACATTGATAAAAGTTCCTCTCACTAATGATAAATTTAAAATAAAAACTACGTCAACGCTTATTGAACCGACTAAGCCTTCATCAACGCCAGATTTGGTAGTTCCCAAGGCTGCCAAGGCCAAAGAAATTGTCACTGCATTGGAACGCAGCATGTCACCAACGGCACAGAAGCTTACGAAACCTGAGCCTAGAGTTCCTGAATCAGACCCCGTGGCACAAGAAGCATTACACACAGGAGCCAGTGAGCGCACGGTGGCTCCAAAACTATCTTCTTTTGGAACACCGGCCCTTTTAGATAGTGCAACGATCTCTTCACATGAGACATGGGGAGAAGTCAGCAGCGAGAATCTTTCGGAAACGGAAGATATTGGCGAAGACCAGTTTGTCCGAACTATAATAGAGGATGCGACAAATGCCTTGGAGGAGAAGGATAAACAAATCGAGGCCGCACGAAAGCTGATCTTAGCGCTATCTCGAGAAGTCATGCAAAAGGAACTGTCAATAACCTCACTCTCAGGCCGCTTAAGGGCAGCAGAGCACGAAATCAAGGAGCAAAAGCTTACTCTTGACGATTACGCCGTAACATTAGCCGAAAAGGAACTTGACATCATGCGAATGACCGATGAACTACAAGAAGAATCTGATTAATGAACTCGCCAAGTCTCTGGCGCACCGAATTGAATGATAATGAATTAAAATCTGGCACCAGAAGCGTAACCAGTAACAATGTGTTAGCCAGTCAAGAAAACGCGATTGTAATATTAATTAGCTTTGATAACTATTAGACCATACATGAACCAGGTAACGCATCAAAAATAAAACTGTGAGAATTAAATTAAATAGTCTACTAGACCATAAGCTCAGGACTTTCACGCTGGCGAATAGTCGTCTTGGCGTGATAAGTCAGAGCATTTCCATTCTCTTGATATTTCGTGTATGCCTTTAATTTTGATCCGAAATCGTTAACTGAGAAGAGCTTTTGTATGAGCGAGTGAGAAGAAACATACAGAGATTTTGATCCTGATAAAGATTAGAAGCTGAATCTTTGATTAAGAATGAACTATGGAGATCTTCCGACGCCCCGTTCGAAACCTCAGCCTGAAGAGAGTAAGTCGCAGAGTCCCTACGGAAGTCAGCAAAACAGTAAAGCTACTACACCTCAAAGACCCAGCTCTAGTCAGAAGTTGAGGCGAATGTGGATAAGTTCTAGTGCTCGAAAGAAGGTTGCTGACAAACATAGTCCTACGCCAACTGTACTTTCTCTCCGACATCAATCGATGAGGCCGAACACAGGAACGCCTGCTCGTTCATACTCAGGTAGTAGTCCTTCGCATAGATTTTCAGCTAATCAGGTGAGTGAGAGGGATGTCAGTTCATATCTATACCGCAAGGAGAGAGAGCACACAGATATTAAGGTCAAACGTTTGGGTGCCAACGGAGAGGACTCGAAGGACGAGTTTGAGATTAAAAAGAGGAAGACCAATACGACAAAGCACCCTACAGTTGATCTGCATAATGCTCATGAGATAGAGGTGGCCGATAACACTCCAATTCGGAAGCCGGCTAAAGAAGCAACAGAAGATCCGATTTACTCGCAGATTGATGTAAAGGACTATCTTAAACAGATGTCAGATGAGATAATGAGATATGAGATACGACTGGCAAGCCTGCATGGAAGAATGGTAGAGTTGACAAGAGAGAATCAAAGGCTGCGAAACGATGATAACTATCGCCTTATATGCAAAAGATTGGCAGGAAAGCTTGTGGCTGAATCAAAAGAGAGGGGTTCTTGGAAAGACGTAGAGGAAAGAAATAGGGAAGAGAATAGCGTTGAAGCGATCTCTGATACAACATCCATTAGCAATGGTGGCGATATTCAAGAGACTGACGAGCATTATGATAAGAAACCCGCTGGCGTGCCGATTGTAAGCCAGGTGGACAGTCCCCAAGATCTTTCGCTACTAGACAAAAATCACTCTGAGTGTCATTCGAAGCCCAAAAGAGCGCTTGAAAAACTGGAGAAGGGTATACTAAAGCGACTGCACGAGTATGATGTAGCACTCAAGTCAGCAGAAGATGAAGCATCAATGCAGTTATGTGGAGCTAGGTTAGTAAAGGATGAGAGTCCTTTTGTTGAAGAATTAAAGAATAAACTGCTTAATGGCGCTTCAGAGTTAGCGAAAGTTCGAGTCTACACAGCTACACGCGTAGCCAATCTGAAGGCCGCACTTAGCAAACAACAAGTTGATCGTCAGTTCTTGCAGAAAATGAATGAAGAATACAGATCAGCCTTAATGAAGTGGGAAAACTTTGGGGAAAATGTTAAAGGGTATGTTCCTCATTATATAGAGACCATCAAGCGGCAGAAGGAGACAATTGATAATCAAAATAGAATCATGGAAATGCAGATCCTAGCTACTGAGGAGCAAAAGAAAACCATCCAAGAATTAAGAGCACAACTTTCGCAGGTCGAATCCGTTCAAGCTGATTCCCTATCCTGTACTGAGCTCAACAGAGTTACCACGCTTCAAAAGAGGGATATCGACACGTTAAAACAATACTTACATGAGGAAAAACTCAAAAGTGAACATTTGAAAGAACTAGTTGAACATTTAAGAAAAGATCTAGCCACAAGAGGAGCAGCAAACCCCGAATACGCACGTTTGGCGCACAATGCAGCCCAAAAAGACGTTGAGGAAAAGCATAGAATGGAGATACGAACTTTGCATAAAATGTACAGCAATCTTCTGAAGAATGTTGAAATGAATGAGAGAGAAAACAAAGAGACGCCTAAGGAAAACGCTAACGATGATCCATATGGTTCCAATGGTCATCCAATATATACTTCACCCAGGGTTAAGAAAGAACACTCGCCTGAGGATTTGCTAAATGATCAGTCTAGAGTCACACTGGAAAGCCCATGATCTAATATGTAAAGGCGTTAGATGAACTGGCGGAGACTCCCGGCATCGACTAACATTCTGTAGTTTGCTGCTAAAGTGCTATGTAAAACTATTCAGTCACCAGGTGTTTGAGACTCTCAAGATCGAGTTGCACTCCAGCCTTTGTACTATTTCTTGCGGCTTCATAGTAGCAGGTGGCATGAAAATATTTATTGTCCACTTCCATTGCATTCCTCCACACCCATTCTCCGAGTTCTTCATCATATAAACCAGCTACAACTTCTTTGCAAATTGGGCATTTGAAGGACATATCTTCCGCAGATTCGGGTACAACAACATGCTTCTTTAAAAGGACCTTTTCATCGATGGCAAATACACCCAAATTCTTTTTCTCCTCATTAGTTTTAGTCGTTGAACTGTATTGTGTTTGATCGTCTAAAGAAGCAGTAGTCATCTTAGCATTTTGATTTGTGGAGAACGTAGTAGAGACAATCTCATCGTCTTTGAAAGTAATCCACTGGGAGTCCTGTAGGTACCAGTTTCTTGATTGTATATTTTTTTGGGTAGCATTAGTGGTATTACCATTTGAACCAGCAGTTATTTCGGAACCCTTGATCCTCTTGTTTATTCTAAAATGCCAGTCTAAATGATCTGCCTGTGCCTTTTTCTCTTGCACGTTATTACCAAATCTTTTCCCACAGATGTTACATTTGTAAGGCTTGGCACGATATAGTAGATGGATCAAGTTGGAATTCACAACTGGATTATCGGAAGTTATGATATGTTGTGACAGTAGCAAATTTGGGGTATTTAGGATATCTACATTCACCGTCGCAAAATAGGCTTTACAATCAGAGAGTATACCGGTCAAAACTGGGATTGGAGGAAGATTCTTTTCGGGTTGTCTGTCGGCATTATTTGATGTAAGATTATCATCACCCGCAAGCTTTGAGTATAAAGTCACAATAGATTCTTTTGGGGGCTTGTAAATCAAGCCTTCCGAGTCTAGTGACTGGTATAGATTTTGCATCCTAGAAAGTTGATTTGACCTTTCCAAGTTTTGAAAATTTGGAGGTCCAACGATACCGATCGAGTTGCCAAATAATGAAGCTCCAGTGTTCGAGTTATCTCCAAACAGTGGAATGAAAGAGCTGCCATTCGAAGACGTAGCAGATGGCTTAGACATCTGTTGCTGTTGCTGCTGTTGCTGTTGCAATTGCGTCCGCTGCTGTTGTTGTTGATTTTGCCGTTGAATATCCTGCAAATATTGCTGATCCTGTGCAAAAATCTGTCTCAACTGTAACTGGAGCTGTTTTAACGCACCTGATGCCAGTTTCTCTCTATGCAACTCTTGCTTCAATTGTGTCAGAACCACCAATTTCATCTTCAACTTTTCATCATTAGGTTGGCTCTTCAAACGCTCATTTGTAAGGGTAGTTAATTTATCAATCTCTCGCGTGAGTAAAGGTACAGTTGGTGTTGGTAGCATAGACTGGAAATTCTTCTGGTGCAAAGCACTGGCCTTTATCAGGAACTGTTCAATCCTCTCAAGCGCAGATCGCTCGAAAAGCGGAGATAGCCCACCCGTCGAGTCATTTGGATCCATCCAAGTCTTGAACATGTGAATAAGCTTGGTCCTCGTACCGTTATCGACTAAAAGATATGTTTTCTTGTACAATGTGAACAGATTCCTGCTAAAATAAATCGTATAAGGACTTCCCGCATTCTTACAAATGGAATCCAGGGCATAAAATGCACACAGTTTCTGATTCGGAGGACATTTATCAATCCTAGCCTCTAGCGCATCTGCAAAATACTGAGCATATGTGATATTTTCCTCTGCTATCTTCGTCAAAGTTGTTATAATGGGCCTCGAATTGAACGTCAGTTCTTCCAGGATACTGGTGAAATCCCTCACAATGATCTCTCCCTCCTTATCCATAACAAACCACCCTCTAAGCGCTTGGTTTAATATCTTTAGAGTCTTCAAATAAGTGATGAGTACTCATTCAATTGCTTCAGAACTTTATATAATAAGCTGGAAAACCCACACACTACACAGAAGACACCTCAAAATCGAATTTACACAGTTTAAACAGCCAATTGACCATCAATGCTCAATGATATACTAGCTAGAATCATCAAGCCGAAGGATCGCTTCAAGATCGACTACTTTTCATTGATTCTTCTCCTTCAATGACTCGTTGACTGAAAAATTTGAGTTTAAAAAATAATTGATAAGAAATGAATCACTCTTGATAAGTCTGTGAATACGAGCCTTGAGACTTCCAGTACAGTGGTCGGTGAGTAAGTTGCTAAGAGATGGCTGGTAACGATAGAAAACAATCTGGTGTGGCTCGTTTGCTAGGCTCTGCCTCAGCCGGTATCCTGGAGATCGGTGTATTCCACCCGGTCGATACTATCTCGAAGAGATTGATGTCTAATCACACTAAGATCTCATCTAGTGCGGAGTTGAACCGTGTGATCTTTCGTGACCACAGTGGCGAGGCTTTGGGTAAGCGTTTGTTTACTTTGTTCCCAGGTTTGGGTTACGCTGCTGTGTACAAGGTTTTGCAGAGAGTTTACAAATATGGTGGTCAACCATTCGCCAACGAGTACTTGAACAAACATTACAAGGCTGATTTTGACCAGACGTTTGGCGAAAAGACTGGTAAGGCCTTAAGATCTGCTACTGCAGGTTCTCTTATCGGTATCGGTGAAATCGTTCTTTTGCCATTGGACGTCTTGAAGATCAAGAGACAGACCAACCCTGAGTCCTTCAAGGGTAGAGGCTTCTTGAGAATTTTGAAGGACGAAGGTTTGTTCAACCTTTACAGAGGTTGGGGATGGACCGCTGCCAGAAACGCTCCCGGTTCATTTGCGCTGTTCGGTGGTAACGCTTTCGCCAAAGAGTACATTTTGGGTCTCAAGGACTACAGTCAGGCTACTTGGGGTCAAAACTTCGTTTCGTCGATTGTTGGTGCTTCTGCCTCGCTAATTGTCTCTGCTCCATTGGATGTTATCAAGACTAGAATTCAGAACAAAAACTTCGACAACCCACAAAGCGGGTTCACCATCGTCAAGAACACTTTGAGGAATGAAGGTTTCACTGCTTTCTTCAAGGGTCTAACACCCAAATTGCTAACTACAGGTCCAAAACTAGTGTTTTCTTTTGCTCTAGCACAGTCTTTCATTCCAATGTTCGACAAAATGCTACAGAAATAATCAGCGAACAATGCTGCACAAATATGTAAATAATTAGCAAGCTCTACAAGGTCCGTAAGGTCCATATATTGTATTATATAGACTCTGATCTTGATAATACCTGCTTCACGTGACTATTAAACGTCATTTACCTATATAAAACTCCGTCAAAGTTTCGATAGTTAGTCGAACTTAGGACTTCAGCAGTTCAAAAGAGCTGTCAGATCTGGTTTTTGAAGGTTGATAGAGTCTTGCGTGAGGTGCTATTAAAGCCAGGATTGAAGCTAGAATGGACACTGATCAGAATGCCGGTCGTGGAACACCCGTTAAGAGTGGTAACTTGGTTTCTGATAAGGGAACAACAACACTTTTGCGGCAGGATCAGTTCGATAATGAACGTGCAGATATGGGATTGGGAGTTCTGTCGAATCGGCAGGGAACTCCAGATATGGATGGGCTCAGAGTTGGAAAGATGAGGGCAAACTCGTCGGTATCTCCGAGGACTTCTATGGGTAATCTAGTCGATCAATCAGGGCCCATTCGTCCTGAGAATCTCGCGCATCTCACCGTGAAGGACTCGGTGTTGACTGGGAGACCGTTATTATATTTCACATCGATTTTTGTGTCTCTTGGAGTGTTTCTGTTTGGGTATGACCAAGGTGTTATGTCCGGTTGTTTAACTGGGCATTATTTCAAGAATCACTTCAATAATCCGTCGCGTGCAGCAATTGGTAATATGGTGTCAATCCTGGAGATTGGTGCACTTGTTTCTTCGCTTTTGGTTGGTAGATTAGGTGAGAAATGGGGCCGCAGAAGGACCATCAAATATGGGTCTTTAATATTTGTTATTGGGGGCCTTTTCCAAGGATTTGCAGACAAGATGATGCACTTGATTATTGGGAGAACTATTAGCGGTTTGGGCGTTGGTCTCCTGAGTACCATTGTGCCCATTTATCAGTCCGAAATATCTCCTCCTCATAATAGAGGTAAGCTGGCTTGCATAGAGTTTACTGGGAATATTGTTGGTTATGCTGCAAGTGTTTGGATTGACTATGGCTGTTCTTTCATCGAGGGAAATGCCTCTTGGAGAATCCCATTACTTTTGCAAAGTGTTATTGGGTTTGCACTCTTCTGCGGTACATTTGTCATTTTGGAGACCCCTCGTTGGTTGTTAAATCATGACCATGACGTGGAAGGTCTTATTGTTATTGCTGATCTTCACAGCGATGGAGATGTTCAAGACCAAAGGGCAAAGGATGAATATCATGCAATTAAGGAAACTGTGCTGATCTCTAGAATGGAAGGTGAAGGTAAATCCCATTGGAACGTGTTTAAGCGCTATAAAAGAAGAATGTTGATTGCAATGAGCTCTCAGATGTTTGCTCAACTTAATGGTATTAACGTTATTTCCTACTATGCTCCTATGGTGTTCGAGCAAGCCGGCTGGGTTGGCAGAGAGGCCATATTGATGACGGGTATTAACGGTCTCATTTACGTGCTCTCGACTTTACCACCATGGACGCTTGTTGATAAGTGGGGTAGGAAGCCGATCTTAATGACTGGTGGTATCTTTATGGGTTGTGCCCTTGTATCAATATCCATATCAATGCTGGCAAACATCCCTGCTACTCCAAAGCTTGTCGTTCTATTCGTGATAGTCTTCAATGCATTCTTTGGTTTCAGTTGGGGTCCTATCCCATGGCTATACCCTGTCGAAATTGCTCCACTATCGGCTCGTTCAGCAATGGCTTCATCATCTACAGCAACAAACTGGCTTTGTAATTGGCTCGTAGGTATAATGACTCCCATCCTACAAGAAAAGATTGCCTGGAGGTTGTACCTGATTCATGCGACTTCTTGTTTCATTTCTTTCGCAGTCGTCTTTAAGCTCTATCCAGAAACGGCTGGTCTACGTTTGGAAGACATGGATTCTGTGTTTGATGACAGATCCTCGACTTTTAGCTTTGCTAGATCAGAGTTGAACTCTGGTGATTATGCTACGGATATCGATGCAATGTCTACAAAAAGTGCAGGACCAATCCCAGATAGGCAACCTGGTGTTGCGCAACCAACTGTCCCAGGCGGACCGATGATGAGGAGCAACCAAAGCATCAAATCCAGAACTACTGGGCTCACCAGCTTTCCAATGGGAACTTTGGAGCCTCCTAGTGTTGAACAAGTACTTGACTTCAAAGCGAAACAGCAACAGAAGGGCATCAAAACTGCAATTAGACGCGGTTCTGAAAACATTTCGCTATTTGTTAGCAAAGTCATTCATCTTGGTGACAGAGAAGGGACAGGTAATGGAGCCTATGGTACAATTTCTGCAAATGATTTGGAATCTGGGAACTAAAAACTGTCCTAGACATAATCGACATGACCTACATTACTTGGCAAAATTTACTGAAACATAATTTAGCACTCTTGTCTAATTTGTATGATATAACACCAGTCAACTACCAGAAATTGTTTTCAATGAATTTGATTACCTCATTATATTGTGCTTCAGTTCTGCTGTATGCATTATTCATTTCTTTCATCAGAGACTGAAATGAACACTGAATGAACACTTCAAATCACTTTATGAGCTTATGGAGAGTAGAGAATAGCCGGAGTAACTTCTTATCTTTGACGATCACATATAAGACCGACCTTGAAGGTCCGAACTATCGAGCACAATTTAGATGAACAACATCCAGGAGCAGACCGGAAGATGGCGGAACAATTGAGATACTTCGTCGTGAAAGGAAAGTTAACCAATGCTTTCCTGGTAGTACAGAATAAAACCAGTAGAGTGGTCTACCTGTCATTAGGACGCGATGAGGAGTTACAATATAGACAGGCCAGAGTTGACTTTGATAAGTTGAGTGCCAAAACTAAGGTCGAGTATGAATTAAATGAGAGAGAACAAGACAATAAGGATTTGGAAGCTGTTGCTGAAAATGTTAGAAAACTGATGGATGATTCTGCTCCTATAATGGTGGATTACGAATACATCTTTGGGACTGAGTTTCAGAAGAGAGTCTGGTCAGAGCTAGAGAAAGTCCCCAGTGGACAAACTGTCACTTACACTACGATTGCAAAAAATTTAGGCTCACCAAATGCCACTAGAGCCGTTGGTAACGCTATTGGTCAAAACAAACTGGCGTTGATAGTACCTTGTCATAGATGTTTACCTGCAAGTGGGTCTACAGGTGGTTTTAGATGGGGGCCTGTATTGAAAAGGAAGCTTGTGCGCCAGGAGAGATTTTTGAAAATTCGCTGAACACATTAGCTTGTTTAGACTCAGTGTTAAGTAAATTATGTATAGTAGGTATCGAATTTATGCTATGCTTGGGGTAGGAAGTCTCTTGAAACATGCAATAAACTTGTCACCTTTCTTTCTTTCCACCTTCTTACCTTCCTCAGTGGCATTTCTCATTATGGTTACACATTTGTCTTCATTTTCCCATGATTCACTCAATCTTTCGAACAACGGATGTTCCTCGAGATGTTTGACCATCCAATTATGAAGATCTTCCACATCGGTAATAGTGTACACGACACCGCCTTCCTTTAAAACGTAGGCGTATTCACTCAACAGAGTATTGGTGATAATTCTAGCCTTGTGCTTTCTCTGTTTGAAATGCGGATCCGGAAAGCAGAAGAACATCTTCGACAATTGTCCCTTGAGGAAGAAGTTTGGTATAAATTTCATCGCGTTGCCTCTTAGAACGTTGATATTTTGGTAAGCCATTTTCTTGGCATGGTTGTTTCTCAAGGCAATTATTCTGTCTTCCACGTAGTTGGTAACTTGAACACGGATCTCCATACCCAGAATCAGGTCATCAGGAAACTCAGGAGAAAGGTCAATCAGCAAACCGCCAAATCCACATCCAATATCTGCGATTGTGACCTCCTTGGTCATTTTTTTGTTCTCTTTATCGTAAAAGTGTGGATACAATCTCGACCAGTCCATATCGTCGGGACATGATGGGTATTCCAACTGGTGATCTGAGAATGGGTTCGAATGAGCTCTTTGACGGTAAAATTTTTTCTTGGGAAGATCAAGTTTCTTTCCTTTATCACCAGCGTCCTTCTCATCGATTCTAACATGCTTTAGCTCTTTACGGTTTTCTTCCTTGTTGACACGGTAGGCGTAACGCTTGGATCCCGGATCTTGACTCAATGGCTTAGCTTTCATCTTGCGAATTCGCGTGTACTACTTTAGAGGGCTCAAATGAGTGTTATAAAGTGGTCTTTTGAGTTTGTTTATCCAGCTGGGATGCGATGAGATGAGATGAGCTATGGAAAATTTTCCACATGAAAAATCCCCATAGTTAACAAGCTCGATGAGTTTAAGCTCAATAATTAGATGTTCGTAATTCGTATTTACATGGTTTCTATGACTGTATACTCTGGTACAGAATGAATGTTTTATATGCTTTATTCCTCCTTCTTGTTGTCCGAGGATTGGTTATCCTGATGCGAAGAAAGCGTCAAATATAGCGTTTGAGAGCCAGCCTCTAGCGTTCTCACTAAACCAGCACCTCCGAGAACGTTAAGTAGCCCCAAGAGCTGTGCCTGCAGTTCTGGCTTGCTGGGGAGCGTCTTGAATTGATTCAATTGAGTAACGTCGTAAACCTCTGTCTCGACCTTGGCTCCCACAACGAACAGTTTATCCTGAGCCCTTTCCAACATCTTTAGGATCTTGGCAACGCTTACAGGATTAGTTTCTGCAAAGGTGATCGCTGCTGTAGGTCCTTTTAATAATGGTAATAGAGGGTGTTTCCTATTCTGTTTCTTTCGACTCAGAGGAGCACAGGGATCTGAGGCCTTTGAATTTTTCAGATAAACTGAGAATAGACTGTTTCTCAACATGGTCAATCTACCGCCTTGTTGCTTTACGAGTGATCTATAATGATGGTCCTCATTTTTCATCAAATTATTATAATGGACAAAGAGTACCACTGGGCTCGTTTCCATCATATGCTTGTACGAATCAACCAAAAATGTCTTTCTAGACTCCAATGGCTTCACAGTGATTCTTCCCTCAAGACTTGTGTGTGAACTGACCGCATATGATCTCCACCAACTTCTCGATACATAGGGCTTCCCAAGCACCTGTATAAGTGGTAATCTCAAACCTAACAAACCTGACAAGCTCATCTTGCCCAAATGCGATCCAATTCAGCCTCAATTGACTTTCTGAAGTGGTCAAAGTTGGTCAAAGTTCTCATCAAACGGTCAAATTTTTTCACTTTCTTAGTATCACCGTCGCTGCCCACGATATAATTGTTGGCACTTCAGAGCTGTGAAGAAGGCGTCAAGAGAACTCATTAGTGGATCTTAAGCGGTCTCTGGTGATCTGATAGTAACGGAGGAACTGCTGATGAACAGTCATTTATCTGGGACGACTTCTCCGGAGAGATATGCTCCTCATTTGTCCGAGTTTTACTCTATTGTTAATAACACAAGTCCGCAAAGTGTAGACGCGATGGAGACTTCTAGCACCACTGGTACTCACTTGAATGCGTCTACTTTCAAACGTCGGATGACTCCCGCCAGTGTGCGATCTGGGATGAGCTCTATTAGTGATTTGAGGACCTTGGTTACCAAGAGAGACATGAAAAATACCGTCGACGCCATGACGAATCTCCGAAATAGCTCGCAGGGATATGCTAAAAGTTTGAGGGAAGTATCCAACCATGCTGGAAGTATGGCCCATTCGCTTGAGCAACTGGCAAGACTCAAGGGATGCGCAGATAGTACTGCTGAGAGATTCTTGAGTGCTAGTGGACTTTTCTACCTCTTGGCCAACCATGAAAATATCATGTCGCAATGCTTGCAAGCTGCTTTGAGCGATGGATTGTTGGAAGAGATTGATGAGTTCGAGGTCAAATTTAGGACCATGGAAAACGAATTTAAGAAACAGTGCAAAGAACAAAGTATGAAGTTAAAACTGCAGGAAAAGCATAATACAAACCTATCAAAAAGGAAGGTGAGGAATCTCATGTTATACAAGGAGAGCCTTTTGAATTTACAATCGCAGTTGGATCATCTAGAGGCCTTAAGGCACGATTTTTATCAGGATTCGTATAATTTGGTGGAATCGACTTGTGATCACGTACTGGATAACGTGGCTACCGTTTCGAGGGCCCAGGTAGAGATTTCTGAGAGTATTGCACGGAAAGGCTGGTCAGGTGGCGGGCTAGATGAGCTACTTATGGACGCTGAGGATCCGTTCGCGAAGGAGGAAGATTCTACTCGCAGTGACGACGAGATACAACCTCAAATAACTGTTACACAGGACAAAGATAACGACCGAAATAGTGATGATGAACCTAAAACTCCAAGAAAAATTACATCCTCAACAAGGATAAAGTCACCTCTGGCGCAGTCACCCCAAAATAACCTTGACCGCGATGAAGATCAAAGCGATTTGGATCAGGAGGAAGATGAAGCTGGATTCGATAATTCCTTCTCGTTGCCCCTGGCGGGCAGCGCAAGAAGCCGAAATGGCGATAAAGAGAGTTTAAAGGATCAAAATGTATTAGAAGGTGTATCGATGTTGAGCCTAAGCGAAGTTCGGCAAGGACCAGCCATTAACGCAAACACAAATCATGATGAAACGATTGAGTGAAAAGTCTTCTGCATACCCTTGTATATCATATGTATCATTATTACAGAAAATTTTCGATAATATCAATTATCGTCGTACTGATAAATACCCCAGCCCAACGAGGCTTGATCTTTGTTGTAAATTTCCTTAACTTTGACCATGCCATCAGTTTGTTGTCCAGCACCGGCTCCCAACCCCACGATCATTGGCACGAAATGCTCTAAAGTTGGATGCGCCGAGTAGAGGAGTTTACGTTTGGCTGGATTTTTTAGCAGATCTTTGAATTGGTTTAGTTTGTTACTAGCCGAGACATCAGGCAACAAGATATCTCTCAACAGTTCGTTGAACTGTGTTGTATAGCTCAGCGGCTTGGTACTCATTATATTATCTCTCAAATTGTGGACGCTCATCCCCGAGACGAGAACTAGCCCACCTTCATCCCTGTACTTTGACAGTGCCTGTCCCAATTTGTAATGTGTAACAAAGTCAGTCTCATCAGCTGTCAGTGAAACCTGCACCAAAGGAACGTCGAGATTCCAGTCGTCTGCTGTTTTCGCAGGAAAAGCCACCCTCAAAGGAACCCAAACTCCATGATCGATACCTCTGGTAGCCAACGATGCATGGACCGGTGAGTTACCATCTTTTGAGAAGTATAAATTTAAATCCTTAGTAATACGAGTGGCTAAGGACAAATCGTTCCTAGTACGAAACTTTTCAGCGTACAGTTGCTTGGGGAACCCATAAAAGTCATAAATGAGTTCATTTTCCAAGGAACTTCCAGAAGGTACAGCCACTTGCACAGATGATTTCGAGTCTGACTGCCAGTGAGCAGAAACCATAATCACAAATTTCGGTTGAATCGTTTCTCGAATAAACTTCCCAAGTGCAGCAGTGGCATCAAACGCACCAGGCTCACCACCGAATTTGGCGTTTCGATACAGAAACGTTGGACCCCCATGGGATAGAAAGTAAACTGGCGCAGTACTCATCGTATAATCAATCGTCGAATTTAAATATTTGTAAATGGCCAATATTGCAACCACAATTGCCACACCCCAATACATCAACAATTTTCTATCATCCAAGTTTCTTTAAATCTCATCTCTCTCTTATGTATGCTAATACTTAACAACCGTCGTTCACTTCTAATGACAATCGAATTGTCAGCATGAGTAATAATTGATCAAATCACAATAACTGTGTACGAGGCAGCTTACCAGTCGATGAGCTCCTATGGAAGCTTCACAGACTGCTTCTTAGTTAATGACAGTGTATATTCCCCTAGTAAATCATTACCAAATCTTGTACCAAGGCCTCTTTGACTGGTCCTCACTCGTATGCCCATCCCACTGGTGCTTCACCCTTTCATCATGCGGCACACTGTTCATCATGGGTTTCTCCTTCGCTGCGACCGTATTCCTGGCCATCTGGGCCACTTGGAAACTCTTCTTTCTGCGCAGTCTGCATTGCTCCCATCCAACAACGGAACCCAGAAGCAGCCCTCCCACAGACCAATTGGCAGATTTACTGGGGTTTTTATGGTACAAAAAAGTCACAGCACCAGTAACAAACATACAGCTGAAGCCAATCAGCCCGGCGTCTCTGAAACAGGGAATCATTGTCAATTTTGCCAGTGAAAAGTCCTCTCGCGATATCGTACTCAAGGCCCTTTCAAAATTAGCTTCTTCCTTTGAAACTGCTCTCTCACTCTGTGAAGCTTCTGCGTTAAACCTGGGGCTCGTGTCTTCTAGTAGAATCTTCTGTCCTCTCGAGTAATTCGCCATTTGAGCACCATCTTCTCTCTTTCCAACGGTCTCCTTCGTATTTTCCGACTCATCACCCTTTTTTGATCCAAATGGCCACCAAACCATAGTTCAAGCACCCTCTCACACTTCTAATGGCCCTCTAAGCAGCCTACAAATTACCCTCTAGACCGATTCAAGCCTCTTGAAACCTTTTGAATAACTCTTCAATTAAGTGAAATTTATCTTTACCCGGGTTTTTGGTCAAAAATTGGCTAAAGTTGAGCCAACTTCGATGGCTATCAGAGTATACTGTTATTACTGATTTGCAACTTACTACGAGCTCCTGAGGTTTGCTAACACCTGCTGAGAGGTGCTGTTTGAGGGCTGGATGACACTGTGCCCGAAGAGAGTGTTTTAAGAGCTATGTTTCGCGATAATTACCACGATAACCGATACGATAAACACATCAATATGTACCCCCCTGTGGCGGCTACAGCCAATACTAGTGGTTCTGCTGTTTCACAGGTGGCAACAGAACCAGTGGCACCTTACCCCTTGGAAGATGTCGCTGAGGTTATCAACCCTATTCCAGTTTACAAATCGTCAACTCCGACTTCTACGCGACCGTTGGTCGAATCAAGCGCCAGTAGTGGTAGCAGCACTCATGATCGGTACGAGCATCCTTTCCAACTACCACCAACTACAACTACAAGTGTGGAGTCATTGAGACCACAGGAAACACGAGAAAGAATACCGCCGCCGCCTTATGAAGAATCAGAAAATAAGATTTTACAGGAGAAGGCTTATAGGACTGAGGAAGAACCCACGAAGGTACCGCAGCCTCCAAGGGAGAGGAAACGCGATCTGTCACAGTATTCGCCCAGTGGATTGAAATTCTACGAGATTTATAACACCACGGTGAAGGACTCTGTCAGCTTTACACCAGAAGTTCAAATGAAATGGTGTGAGACCTTGCTGGAGTTTGCATTCGACGAAGAGTTTCTCAGTCATTATAATATCAATGCAGAAAAATTGAAACGAGAGTTAAAACCGGAAGAGGTCACCAAGAACCAGAAAGTGATTCTTGAACATTCTTTTAAAGTTTTGGCGAAACTGATAACGATGAAATGGGGACCGGCGATGTATCTCATGGGCACTTTGTATTCGCATCAACCATACCTGGCGATCAAAAACAAGAGCATCGTTGTGCGCAACGATAAGAAAGCACTCGAATACTACTGTCGTGCGGCAAAGAGTAATCATTCTGAAGCTTGTTACCGTGCTGGTGTTTGCTACGAGTTTCAAAAGGGTACAGCGGACGTATCGTCTCAGTCGGAGTCCCTCACACTAGCGTTCAGGTATTATTTGCGTGGTGCTGAGTTGTGTTCGAACTCTGCCTGCATGTACAAGCTTGGTATGTTTTGTCTCTACAGAGAAGATTTCCAGGACGTTCCGCAAGCAATGTCATGGTTCAAGAATGCCGCCAAGCAGCACAATTCTCCACAAGCCCTCTACGAGCTAGGTAAGATCTACGAATTCACATCGCTACCATTCACAGTTCAACGACTACTCACGGAAAACAATATTACACCAAACCCAACCAAAGCACTTAAAAACTATTATGCATGCGCTACAAAATGCGAGTATCCATTAGCGCAATGGAAGCTAGGCCACTGCTACGAGTTCGGTGAGCTACAATTGCCGGTTATCGCCAAGAAATCTATTGCATGGTACGCCAAGGCAGCCCTCGCGGAACCAAAGGGTAATGCTATGGCCATGCTTGCACTCAGCGGATGGTACCTTACGGGTGCCACAGGTGTATTACAGCCAAATGACCAAGAAGCATTCAAGTGGGCACTGCAAAGTTGTGAAGCCTCTGACGGTAAGCTTGCACGGGCGGAATACGCGCTCGCTTACTACTACGAAAGAGCCATCGGCTGCACACAAGATCCAGCGCAAGCCAGGGTTCATTATGAGAGAGCTGCCAGGTTAGGGCACTCCAAAGCTATCTCTAGACTTCAATCCGGTCTATAATTCAAATAATTGGGCAAGAGTCACGTGACTTCAGTTACTCATTCAAGATAAAATTTTGTTGTATGAATAAGAAAAAAAAGACTTCAAGATGAGTTTATTCTTGAAAGAATACTTTTACAAAAACTACAAGCGATTTCAACAGCTTTTAAATCGATTCACAGTATACTGTGGATTCTTTGGTAGTTCAGTGTAATTGTTTGCTGTTCGAAAGAAAGAATGGAAGCTATTGCACATCAATCTGTGAAGCTATGCCCATTTATGCGTCAGACGATCTCGTCTGCGCAAGGTGTCAAACAGTTAAGGTCGGCCAATTTGCCTGCTATGGCCAAGAAATGTCCTGTGGTTGGCCATGCTATGCAGAAAAGAGATTATGCTACTGCATCTGCAGCACCAGCTGCTGCCACTGCTAGTAAACTTGGTGCCGAGACTGTTGCCAACCACGCTACTCAGGAGTCCTCCTTTGACTTTGATGGGTTGTTCGAGAGGGATATTGAGAAAAAACGTTTGGATAAGTCTTATCGGTTTTTCAACAATATCAACCGTCTTGCCCGTGAGTTTCCGATGGCTCATCGCCAAACAGAAGAGGAAAAGGTGACCGTTTGGTGCTCTAATGATTACTTAGCTTTGTCTAAGAACCAACAAGTTGTGGACGTGATGAAGAAAACTATGGATAAGTATGGTGCAGGGGCTGGTGGTACCAGAAATATCGCTGGTCATAACCAGCACACTATGCGTTTAGAAGCTGAGATTGCAGCTTTGCACAAGAAGGAAGGTGCTTTGGTTTTTTCTTCTTGTTACATGGCCAATGATGCTGTTTTGTCGTTGCTTGGTCAAAAAGTGAAGGATCTTGTTATCTTTTCGGATGAGTTGAACCATGCCTCCATGATCGTTGGTATTAAGCATGCCAACACTACCAAGCATATCTTCAAGCATAATGATTTGCAACATTTGGAAGAGTTGCTGCAAATGTATCCTAAGTCGACCCCAAAATTGATCGCTTTCGAGTCTGTTTACTCAATGTCCGGTTCTGTCTCAGAAATCAACAAGATTTGTGATTTGGCTGAAAAGTACGGTGCGTTGACTTTCTTGGACGAAGTGCATGCTGTTGGGTTGTATGGTCCACACGGTGCTGGTGTCGCTGAACATTGTGATTTCGAGGCTCACCGTTTGAGTGGTATTTCCTCTGTCCCAAATAAGAGGACTGTTATGGATCGTGTTGACATGATTACTGGTACCTTGGGTAAGTCTTTCGGGACTGTTGGTGGGTATGTTGCTGCATCAAGCAAATTGATCGACTGGTGTCGTTCCTACGCCCCGGGGTTCATTTTTACTACTACTTTACCACCTGCTGTCATGGCCGGTGCTGCTGAAGCTATCAGATACCAACGTCGTCACTTGGATTTGAGACAACAACAACAAAGACACACCTCTTACGTGAAGCAAGGTTTTGAAGAGTTGGGGATACCCGTCATTCCAAACCCTTCGCACATTGTGCCTGTGCTTGTCGGTAATGCTGATTTGGCTAAACAGGCCTCTGATTTATTGATGGAAGACCACAGAATCTACGTTCAAGCTATCAACTTTCCAACTGTGGCCCGTGGTACTGAGAGATTGAGAATCACTCCAACCCCAGGCCACACCGATGACTTAAGTGACATCTTACTGGACGCTGTCGACGACGTGTTCAACCAATTGCAATTACCTCGTGTCAGAGATTGGGAGAATCAAGGTGGTATTCTCGGTGTTGGTCAGAAAGATTTTGTCGAGGAGGCCAATCTATGGACTGAACAACAATTGCAATTGACTAATGACTCTTTGAACCCTAATGTGCTGGACCCGGTGCTACAACAGCTAGAGGTTTCCAGTGGTATTAAAGCTTAATATTCAGCAAATTCTTAATAGCCAATTTGATACCTATTTATGACTATCAATATAGTAATATCTTTATTTTTTCTCCTATACCAAGACGAAAGTGAAATTGAAGTTAACTACTTAATGATAGTATGAGCTTTAAAAAGCGGAATTGTTCTGTTGCAAATCGTGCTTCAAACCATCGGTGCTTTGCTTCAACTCACTTTGCAATTGATCAACAGAGAACTCCTGGGTTTCCTGACCCAAAGGTTTCGTAGTTGGAGCATTTGGGAAGGCAGCAGATGAACTAGTTTGTGCGTGGGACTCATGTTCTGGCTCCAATGGCACTTGAGCGGTCATTTGGGTAGTAGTAGATTGAGGAGTAACAGTGTTAGTCTGCTGGTATTGGCTCTTGACGAAGTTGGAAACAGGACCCATCTTCTTATCCAAAGTTTCTAGATAAGGCTTAGTCTTTTCAGAAGCCACTGTAGAAAATTCCTCGGTCTTGGTCTTAACAACCTTGATACCATTGTCGACAGCAGTATCGATCTCAGTTTGGAATAGAGAGTAAACTAGAGGAACAGTGAAAGCTCCAATAACACCCACAAATGTGATAGTCCATAGAGAGAACCATGAGAAAAACTTGTGTAGCACATAAAGAACTGCTGCAGCTCTGAAATTGTTCTTTGGCTGGTATGCAAACACCAATTTACGCAATTTGGCCTGTTGAGCAGGCAATTGCTGCAAAAGACAGTCAACGTGAGGTTTCAATAGTCCCACGATATTTAGACATTCTTTAGGAGCATAAGAAGAGATCAAACCTTGACCCAAAAGAATCTTAGAAACGAATTCCACTGAACCGGTAATGAAAACAACAGTGTAAAGTAGTTTCAAAAATAAGGTAGCCAAATTGACGGTTTTCAAAACTAGCAAACCCACCAATAGACCTCCGAAAACTTTCCCAGTTTCCACAGGGTTTCTCCACAACAATAGGTTGTTGCCCCCTTGTTTCTTCTCAACGTTAATACTTGCACTAGACATCCTTTACGCTTTTTTATTAGTCTATGTGGTGAACCTTAAGCTGATTGAAAAGTTCCAACCTTGAACACTTTTATATACTAAAAAAGGAGGCTACGAGCGATAAAAGAGGAAGAGCAAAAAAACTGAAAAATTTTCCAGATCAAAAGGTTAAAAGAGGTCGATAAGAGAGGTTAGATGAATCTTAGTATGGTCAATTGAAGAACCATTGGATTTGTTGCGTTGTAAGGAACCTAATACGAGTTCTCAGCGGCTCGAAAAGTAGCCTGAGGGCTGAGAAACAGCGTTGTAAAAATTTGGTGCCGGGACAAGCAGTCCAGGTAGTTTCTATGTGAGTACAACGAGCTATTGAAAGTTTTGAGAGGTTGATTTGATGCTGAATGGTCGATTATGAGTCTTAAACCTAACAAAATTTCCAGCGGAAATTTCAAGAAATTTTTCAATTCTGCATAGTGATGATTACTTAAAGAAGAGGCCATCGAAGAGAGATTGAAGGTCTTCTTAGTGGTTTCAGACTACGAAACGAGTGGATATGTTGAGATTTAGAAGGTCATTGCACAGTTGTGGTGTGCTGCGCCAAGGTCAAAATTTGACCGAAAAGATCGTCCAAAAATATGCTGTTGGGTTGCCCAAAGGTAAAGTTGTGCACTCTGGGGACTATGTTTCGATCAAACCTGCTCATTGTATGTCTCATGATAATTCTTGGCCTGTTGCATTAAAATTTATGGGGTTGGGTGCTACCAAGATACACGATACAAGACAGATTGTTAACACACTGGATCATGATATTCAAAACCGCGATGAGAAGAACTTGGCGAAGTACAAAAACATCGAAAACTTTGCCAAGAACCACGGGGTCGATTTCTATCCTGCTGGTCGTGGTATTGGGCACCAGATCATGATCGAAGAGGGTTATGCTTTCCCATTGAACTTGACTGTCGCTTCCGATTCGCATTCTAACACCTATGGCGGTATCGGGTCCCTGGGGACTCCAGTGGTACGTACTGATGCTGCTGCTATCTGGGCTACGGGTCAAACATGGTGGCAGATTCCTCCAGTGGCTCAGGTCGAATTGGTCGGACAATTGCCTCACGGCGTTTCCGGTAAGGATATCATAGTTGCCCTGTGTGGTCTATTCAACAAGGATCAAGTTCTTAACCATGCGATTGAGTTCACCGGTGACTCGCTTGAGCATTTGCCAATCGATTACAGACTCACAATTGCCAATATGACTACCGAATGGGGTGCACTGTCCGGTCTATTCCCAGTTGACTCGACTTTGATCAACTGGTACCGTAACGAGAGACTACCTAAGCTAGGTGCTAACCACCCAAGAATCACCAAACAGATTATAGATGATTTGGAGAAAGCTGCCTCTCAATGGAAGGCCGATACCGATGCTAGCTATGCAAAGAAGTTGACTATTGATCTTTCGACTTTACAACACTATGTCTCTGGTCCAAACAGCGTCAAAGTATCAAACACTGTGCAAGAACTATCGGCTCAAAATATCAAGGTAGATAAGGCGTACCTGGTCTCTTGTACCAACAGTAGGTTATCAGACCTGGAATCTGCAGCGCAGGTCGTGTGCCCATCGGGAGATATTAACAAGATTAACAAGGTCTCTCCCAACGTCAAATTTTACGTTGCAGCAGCTTCTTCAGAAGTCGAGAAGGACGCTAAGGCTTCTGGTGCATGGGATAAACTTGTGAAGGCTGGCTGTATCGTTCTACCACCAGGTTGTGGTCCTTGTATTGGTCTAGGTACTGGTTTGTTAGAAGCTGGTGAGGTCGGTATCAGTGCTACCAACAGAAACTTCAAAGGCAGAATGGGGTCTAAGGACGCCCTTGCTTACTTGGCCTCTCCTGCTGTGGTTGCGGCATCTGCGATCGTTGGCAAGATCGCTTCTCCAGCAGAGGTATTTGGAACTCAGGAAAACTTCAGTACCAAGGTCAACACTACCACTGGAACTGCAGGTTCATCAGCTGCCGAGGAGTCTAGTGCGCCAGCAGCAAGCAGCGGAGCAGTAGAAATTCTAGAGGGATTCCCAAGCGAGATATCCGGTGAATTGGTTCTATGTGATGCCGACAACATCAACACTGACGGCATTTACCCAGGTAAGTACACTTATCAGGACGATGTTCCAAAGGAAACAATGGCGAAGGTTTGCATGGAAAACTACGACCCAGAATTCCAAACTAAAACCAAGAAGGGAGATATCATTGTCAGCGGCTTCAACTTTGGTACCGGTTCTTCCAGAGAACAGGCAGCTACTGCAATTCTCGCTAAAGGTGTCAATCTAGTGGTTTCGGGATCGTTTGGTAACATCTTTTCCAGAAACTCCATTAACAATGCATTGCTAACGTTGGAGATCCCAGCATTGATTGAAAAGTTGCGTAACAAATACAAGGACTCACCAAAGGAATTGACCAGAAGAACGGGATGGTTCCTGAGATGGGATGTCGCTCACAGAAAAGTCGTTGTGACTGAAGGTTCTCTCGATGGTCCTGTGGTGCTGGAACAGACAGTGGGTGAACTGGGAAAGAATTTGCAAGAGATCATCATCAAGGGCGGTCTAGAAGGCTGGGTCAAAGCTCATCTATGAGCTGCGGCCAGTACTAGTTAATTATTTATTGATATATGGGTTCACGATTTGAATAGTGAGATGAAGGATATAGAAGCGTGCTCGGCGGCTATTCGTCCAACTTACATACCACTTTATAGAAAACAAAACAAGTCAAATATGAGATGGATCGGGATGAGAGGATTGCTTGAGCCCTAAATTGTTCAATCAATTAGGCCATGGTCAGTTTAGAATATATCATACAAACCAATGGTCCTATTGTTCATCGATCAGACGGCAAGATGAAAATCCAATTGAAAGCGATGAGATTGCACATATTTCACAGGATGCGCTCAAGAGACTGCTGACCGATAACTACTAGGTTCGTTTAGTTAGAGAAGACATCCAGCTGATGACTCCCATTTAAGTTGTTTTATTGAGAGTACCGCAAGAGCCTGAACAGAAACGAATCAAGAACTTAAAGGTTGGAGGTGCACACATGTAACCGATCGGAAAAAATAGTTGGATTTGAGAATGTAACTATGTTACGAACACTTGCTTTTATCGGTGCTCGTATAAACCCAGCAGAGTTGAAGCTATATATGAAGCTATAAGATAGATCAATTGGGATCAGCGGCCGGACAATAAGCAGTAACGACCGATCAAAGTTTGCAACATGTAGAGTTGACTCCAAGGGAGACTAAATGAGGAACGTGAGGTTGACTAACGCATCGCCCAGCAGAAAAAATGGCACGTAAAATAAATATCATCAGCGCCCTGAAGAAGATGAAGACTACAGTGGGCATCAGGGGCAGGATAACGATCTATGGCCATTGATTAATTATCTCTTATACTCATCGATGAGTCCTTCAACGCTGGGGCCGGCAGGGTGACGATCAATGAAAAAGTGAAAAATCTCAATCTTCCTCTGCTATAGAACCATGAATTGACACATTTAGCGAGGCCTAAGAGTGCTTGGGGCAATGCAGGAGACTGTCAGAATTGGTGGGAGAAGGTCGAAGTTGGCTGTGATTCAGTCTATGACTGTCAAGCAACTTATCGAAGAAAATTTTCCCAACTATGAATGCCCTGTCTTGGCGCTGCAAACGCTTGGTGATCAGGTTCAACAGAAACCTTTATACTCGTTTGGTGGTAAAGCTCTATGGACAAAGGAGCTAGAAGACTTGCTGTACGACAAGGATAATGAAAACAAGATAGATCTCATCGTGCACTCGTTGAAGGATATGCCAACACTACTGCCCGAGGGGTTCGAGCTGGGCGGAGTCACAAAGAGAGTAGATCCTTCTGACTGTCTCGTGATGGCGTTAGAGTCTCCATACAAGGGTTTAGGAGACCTACCAGAAGGGAGTGTGGTTGGGACTTCTTCCGTCAGGAGATCCGCTCAATTGAAGCGTAAATTCCCCAATCTGAAATTCGAGAGTATTAGAGGAAACATTCACACTAGATTGAAGAAAGTTGATGACCCTGAAACACCATACAAATGCATTATATTGGCATCAGCAGGCCTTATACGTATGGGGTTGGAGCATAGAATAGCTGAAAGGTTCACATCAAAAATCATGTATCATGCGGTGGGGCAGGGAGCCCTGGGGATCGAAATCAGGACCGGGGACACGCGCGTAATGAAAATCCTGGAAAAGATCACCGATTTAGAGAGCACGGTATGTTGTCTTGCAGAACGTGCATTGATGAGAACTTTGGAAGGAGGTTGTTCCGTCCCGATCGGTGTCGAGTCCTCGTATAATGTTGAGACCAAAAGACTTGAGCTGAGAGGGATAGTTGTAAGTGTCAATGGAGAATTAGCTGTCGAAGATAGCCAAGAGATTTATATTGAAAAGATTAAAGAAGATTCAATGGCCTGCGGAAGATTGCTAGCTGAAAAGATGATGGCCAAAGGGGCCAAAAAGATCCTTGACGAGATAAATCTTGATAGAATCGAGCAGTAGGTTGGTACAAGGCGATCTACTGTGTGCTATTACCTGTATATAAATGTCTATATGAGTCCCGAATTTTATTTACTTAATTAATTCACGATAATTTTAAGCGAATTGAAAAATTCAAATATTTTGGTAAAATCGATGATTTCAATTTAAAGGAATCGGCGGATCCTCTGAATCGATGGATAAGTACAATTTGATCATCAATGATGAGACTTTTTCCTCGCTGACTTTGAAGGTTGCGGATTATCCAAGGACTTTGGTTCATTGGGAGAATTTTTTGAATTATTTGATTACAAAGGCATCTCCTCTTAATAAATCATTGGAGCCCTCCATATACAAATTGATTAAAAACACTTATGAATCGTTGCTTTTCCATTTCCCGTACTTGGAAAATTACTATGTGGATTACGCCCTTTTTGAGTATAAGCTCGGTAACATCTCCAGAGTTCACAAGATTTACCAACAAGGCCTACGAAAGTGCAATGATAGATCTCTGTTGCTGTGGATATCATACCTGAAGATTTGTAATGAAGTAGTGATAAACCAACGACAGCTGTTCAATCTTTATGAAAGGGCTGAACATTACATTGGATTGCACTTTCTGAGTGGGGAGTTTTGGGAATTATATTTGGAGCAGATCCAAGAGAGGTGTTTGACAAAGGAACGATATTTTGTCATACTTCGTAAAGTTCTCGAAATACCTTTGCATTCATTTAGCAGATTTTATTCAAGATGGTTGCAATGCATTGATGACATACGGGATGTGTCTCAGCTCATTCGACTGGCACCAAAAGAAGATCTCCAGAAAAAGATGAAAGTGGATGTGAACTATCAGGGAAGAAAGGGACCGTATCTTACAGAGGCCAAAAAGCTCATGAGGAAGTTCACGAAGGAGCTGTACATGGTCGTGCAATATCAAGTCCTAGAGATATACAATCTTTTCGAGTCAAAGTTGAGCATTCATTACTACTGCTCTCAAGAGACACTTATATCATCGGAGGAGATAGCCACTTGGAATGCTTACATCGATTACACCACTAAATTGAAGATTGATTCCCTGACTGAGGTAAATTTCCAAAGAGCACTATTACCATTGGCTCATTACGAGAACATATGGATCAGGTATGCAGAATGGCTCATTGACTGGAAAGAAGATTTGGTGTCAGCGAAAAATGTCCTAATGAATGGTTTAACTATGTCGCACAAGAAAGCTGCTATAATAAAACTGCTCTGCTCAACTCTCTGCAAACTTCGCGATTATGAACTGCTCGAGCTGATATTGGGCAAAAAAGAAGAAATGTACGTCACTGATATAGAAGGTATCGATGAATTTGAGACTTTTTGGGACTATCTACAGTTTCAGATATTTTGCTGTAATAGCAGGTTACAGACCCGTTATGAGGTGGCTAGATCAGATCAATTGCTGCCAGATAATGTGCTTGATATTATAATAACACGTCTAAGTTGCGGTAGTCTGAAGAAGGGACAGGAGTTACTACTTACCTCATTACTTCAACTACAAAGCAAAACCAATACAGACATGATCGAGAAAAGGATTTTCAGGCACATAATTGATGCTAAATGGGAGTTTTACTTACAAAACGGGTTGTTTTGGAGCCTATACTCGCAGTTGATTTTTCTAGATCCATCCAAGTCCTATCTTGATAGAAGGCGACATATTGTCAAAAATATATGGAAAAATGCAACAAATTATGAAGGAACTGTTCTTCCCGCATTAAGACGGTTTTGTCAATTGTATTTACCAGAAGACATTGACACATTAGAAGAAATTTTCGAAAAAAGTTTAGATCAAAGAATAATTAATTAAACAACCTCTCTATATATGCTTAGTCCAATAACCGCTGCGTATAAAGTCAGAAGCACAGAACTGATCTTGCCGTCAATACGCCAATTATTGAGAGGAACGACAATAGCGAACACCAAAAATGCCAGAACTATGCCTATGCCACTACAGCCCAGGTACGAGTCCATAGTGTAATCAATGTGACAGAGATAAAGTGGCCCGCCACAATTCTTCCATCTTCTAAAATTTAATATGAGACCGTCAATACCTACGCCAAAGACGAAGTATAGCAATGGACTTCCAAAACAAGCTCCCAGAGCTAAATCTAACACCCCGATCTGGACGAAGATGATATTCGATACCAAGTCCCCCATGCTATTACCCCAGGCAAAGACGGTCAAACCAAGAATTGTACCTGAGATATTGAAGCTCTCCGCCCAATTCGTCAAGGTCATAACCACTATATGCACACAGTAACAAATTGTAGACAGACACAGCACAAAAGCAGCAACAGCCACAATGTTAGTATTGTGCCTGACTATTGATCTCCTCTGCCTGTAAATGAGCAAGCATAAAATGACAAATGACAATCCGAACAGCAAGTAAGGCGGCAGTGAGAATGATGGCTCGTGTACAAGACACCACGTCATGATGGGTAGTAAGGTTAACCTGATAGCCTCAACGATGTGAATATCGCGATCCTCTTCTCTATGATGCAAAAAGGGTATCAATAAGCATAGCAGAAGGGAAACAGGCGTGGTGAAAAAGAGTGCAATGTACTCAGTCGTAGGCAAACACATTGATTTGTCAGTCAGGTAACTTATTAGCTTGAAATCGCTTGGCCATGATCTCATGGTATCTTCTTCTGGAAGCTGGATGCCCGATGAGCAGATACTATCTGCCGGCCCTTGATCTCTTTGACATGAGGAGAAGAAACCTGGTATATGATCACAACTCAGCGATTTCTGAGAAAAGGGTCTGACCTTCGTGCTCAATAGCCTAGAGTTTTCTGTGGGTTCATCAACCGACGAAGAAACACTTCCTGGCCTCGATTGTTCCTCGGGGATATAGATACTGGGGATCTGTCTCACATCTTGTAAAGACGTGGTACGTCGTATAGGCACTAGGCGATCTTCCTCTTGATTATTTTCATACACAGAATCAACGTCATCCTCTTGCTCGCCTATGCGTGACATTTGTAATATATCTTCATTCTCCCATATATCCAAACAGTCCCTAAGTGTTATCCTGACCCATCCATTGTAATTCGACCTTAGGTAACGGCGAATCCTGCGCCTGATATTTGCTCTTCTTTCGTGGACGCCACTGTCGAAGAACCTTATGTTCCCATCACATAAACTTGCTCGGTCAGTATTGGTCATCATAGTCGACAGATCTGAAAGCGGCTCATCGGTAACTGCTCTCTCTTCCACTTCACAAATATCCGCAACACAGCTCTTTTGGTAGAAAACAAGGTATGTTGCATAAGCTCCATACGAGATAACCATAACGACACACTCCCAAAACATGAGACGTCCATCTGACAGGAAGATAGCTGACATCATAACCAGACCTGCGAATATTGCAATATCCTGAATAAAATCACTTCTATCGTAGATTATACGTCTTTCATCCTCTTCAGCCTTAAAAGACTCTAGTTCACGAGATTCTTCTACTGCAATCATCTTCAATGGACGTAATTCTATAGGCTTTACGAGTGCCATTGATCCCAGAACAACTGTTAATAGGAAGAAAATTCCCCCAAATAACTCTCCAACGGCCATAGTTGTCGCATCTGCACTCATAGCCTGATACGTACTCGTTATATCGGGAACAGCATTCCCCAATGCCAACAATGTCAAACCAGAAACTCTATCAGATACATGCAATATCTTCCTAGATATGCGCGATAATGATGGTGTCAAAAAGTCCGATGCAATAAGACCCAGGGCTATGAAGCATTCTAATAGTACCAATGGTTCAAGATATACTCTCCATAGTGTCTTATTTCGAAAACAATAGAATATAAGCCCAATATTCGCCAGGTAAAAGAGGACCGTTGTCAGCCAGCGCGCTACTTGTCGCATTAAATGGGCTCTTGACTGATTTGAAAGCCTTCTTTCTCTCTTATCCGCCAATCAATACTGATATAAAGCCGTTCGTGGACTAATTCGGTGTCCAGTGTGTTTAATATTGTATAGTGATTGATTGTCGTCAAGTATCTAAGCCTTTAAAGGCTTAAGCGAGTTCAAAATTTTCAGTGAAATAGCAAGAGATGAGCCCATCGAGCAAAAGTAGACGGTCTGGGCCACTTTATCTCTTTAATATGCATAATATTGCCTAAACTAACTAATCTTGTACTCATGTCATAGGACTTAACGGCTTGAAAGCTCTTGGTCTTTCAGCTGCGATTGGTAAACGCTAAAATCCCGAGACTCTAGAGCCTTGAGAGCAGTCGTGATATCTATGTGAATGTCTTCTATCAGTGCCTCTTTGGTGGTGTAGTCCAGTTCTGGTCTAATATAGCCTAGAATATTGAATTTGACCTTGGCACCGTAAAAATCGTCCTTAAAGTTGTGTATAATGTGTAATTCCACCGTTTTGAAGTCATTTCCATAAAAAGGATTCTTTCCTACTGATAGTACGACCGGAAGTATGCTTAGATCACCGCTGTCTTTCTTTAAATCTCGAGCGTAGTCAATCCGCACATCTCTTCCGTCACTCCTAGTCACAGTGCCAACTTCATGCTCGACCGGTTTGATCTTGGCATACCCAAAGTATACTCCCAGTTTCAAGTCATTTACGCTCTTTGGTAGCTGTTCAATAGGCACATTGGCAGTCGGTATTCCCAGTTCAGCAGACCCACGACCAAAGCCGCAAACTATGTCGCAGAAATCAGTAACAATTGGGAACGGAGGCTCCGGCTTCTCTGGAATGGGATGATCCGATTTTCTTCTAGTCATAACAGCTGGCTGAGTCTTTATGACGACTTAAGACTTTATCTTCAAGTAGGATTGATCTTTAATCTATCTAACGTAAGCGATGACAGGTAATTAGACTTTTAAAGATCAGTTTTAGTAATACAATTTAAGTCTATAAAGTCGTACTTAGACCACCATTTCTGGGAAGGACTTGATACCGGTAGTTTGCCACTCTTCCAGAAGGATTCGCAGTCTTGCCGCACCGACGTATTTGCGATCTGCGACGGCTGATGTAAGGCCATCACCTAGTAATTGTAACAGTTTACTGCCTTGGTTGCCATATGCCTGTAGGAACTGAGCTGCAGCAGCATCCCACCAGGATCCTAGAATCACGAAATGTGAGTTAGTCAGTAAATTGCCTTGTGTGTTTGCAATACGCGCAAGCATATGCCATGAGCCCGAGATGGGCATCGGATGAGTATGTGTGCTTATGATCTCTGGAGGCAGTGGTATCCTGGTGATAACTGCGTAAAGTGTCACCATACCGCCCATTCTTTCGTCGTAGGATGTATCTTCCTCCCATTTATCGTCTGCCTTTCGCTTCCAGCCCATATTTTGACGTCCAGATTCTGTGTCTATATTACAGGTAAATCCTATGACAAATGGGCACTTCTTGACGAGTCTTGCCATTAAAAGATCATGAAGCTCTTCGTATCGTACCATAAGGTTTACGGCAAGTTTCGCTAGTGGTAGCGCTGACTCTGGCTTAACTCTCACTTCAGTTTCCGCCTGATGTACCGTTGCCTTGGCTATGAAATTCAAAATCCATAGATACGCCAGCTTGTTATCTTTAGTTTGATCCACGAGGTTACACAGTTCCTGGTGAATGGTTTGAAGTTGAGTGTTGCTGTTCGTCAACTGACCAAATTTGGGGTTAACTTTCCTTTTATGCTTAGATAAAAGAGTTTTTAGACTAGGATCGGCCTTTTTGATAGGTTCAACGATCTCTTTCTTAATTGATGATATTTTCTCCTTATACTCCCAAAATTTCTTCTCAATGGTGGAAAAATCGGAAACAGTCTTTGCCTTGATGGCTTGCTGTTTCAGTCGGTCTCTCTCTTCAGCTTCTTTTTTGGCTTTTTCAGCCTGTTCCTGAGCTTCCTCCTTCAGCTTCTTCAGCTTAAGAGCCTCTTCCTTTTGTTTTCTCTCCTGCTCAACCTCCCGTAACCTTGCCGCTTCTTCTTCACGTTTTCGTCTCTCCTCTTCCTCACGTCTTTTACGTTCCTCTTCTTCCTTACGTTTCCTTTCCGCTTCCAACTTCTTCTTTTGTAACTTGATCTCTTCCACCTGTTTCTTATTGTCCAATTCCAGTGTTCTTAATCGTATGGCAAAAGAATTCTGTATGGCTGAAATCATTCTTTGTGAATCAAATACATACGTATCATCATCCTTTTCCCGCGATACAGAAGGTTCAGAATTCGTAATTGACTTGTTCCCACTCTTCATTAGAGGCAATGGAGCCCCTTCGACGTACGGGCTTTTGGCTTGAAGGTTCAACTTACCAATTAATTGCTCCAGCTCGGAATCCAATTGCTCAACGGCTGGTTCCTCCAGTGGTTCCTGCTTAGCCAGCGTAAACGCCAACGAATCTCTCTTGGGTAAATAGAGGTGCGGTACATTCTCATCTTCCTCATTTGGGTTAACAAAGCTCACATCATTGAAACTAGGTCCCGCTGATGAGCATGGTGAAGAGCTTCTAGTAATAAACGTCTCGTAGTCCCCTTCTTCGTCGGATGAGTCAAGTAAATCATCATAGGAGAATCGCATATCCGATCCAGCAACTGCAAACAACCAACAACGCTCAATTGCCAGCCAGTAATCATATAAAGAGGTCAAAGTTCAAACTAGTCTCAACATGAACTTAAAGTTATCGGTATACTAGTCATAGCGAACGAGCACTATCGAAAGTAATAGTGAAAAATTTTGGATTTTTGATTAAAAGTTAGCACTACGAATTGAATCAAACCAGCGTTTTCAGTCGTTTATTAGCTTGACTGGAGCTCAATTGGTTAGGTGGAAGATGCAAAAGTTTTCAGTCTCGATTAGGAGCTTTTCCGTGACTTCTAAGGCCTCGAAGTCGGCCTGTTCGATGGTCAAGCCAGTTCATCATTTGGTAAAGATTGACAAGTCTAAGATCTCACCCAGATTCCCAGAGCTGAAATACGCAAAGAATGATATTAGATCGCCGAGTTTCATGCCTTCAACAACACATCAGGACAGATCCCACGAGCACTATTTGAATACAGTACAACCCGATTTGTTGCTCATCAATTACCAACACGGCTATGGAGGGGAGGAAGGTCTTAAGAATAGACCATGGGATGGGACTTCTCCTTACCACATCAATAGACAGCCCAAGAAACCTGTGGGAAGCAAAGCACAGTTACCAGATATCCATCCCATAAAATGGCACAATATCCCAGGCATTGACAGTGTTGTGCTGAACTGTTATGTTAACGAAGCCAGAGATAATCAGCTTTACGCTATATCAGCGGCCTTGCAATTGCAGCAGATAACAGGTTGTAAGCCTACAACTTTATACTCCAAGACCGATGTTCCGACGTGGAAAGTTAGAAGAGGTCATCAAATGGGTGCTAAAGTTGAGCTTAAAGGTCGCCCAATGTCACAATTTTTATCTACACTAACAGAGATCGTCATGCCAAGAATAAGAGAATATAAAGGTATCAGTAACAGATCAGGCAACGGTTACGGAAGTATCTCCTTTGGTTTGACGTCAGAAGATGTAAAGTTTTTCCCTGAAATCGACTCCAACCAGGATCTATGGCCAAAGACATTTGGTATGCACGTCAATATTAATACCACAGCCCAAAATGATGCCCAAGCTAGAACACTGATAAGTGGTTTTCAGATTCCTTTCCATGGTGCTGAAAAAATCAAGAACTAGGACACAATTTCTTAAGATATAACTCTATATACAACAAGAAAGCTTGTAAATATATGAATGAACCGGCTATGTGCTTTAAGTAGTATTGTTTACATAAAAATTGCGTAGTATGTAATCCTTTACAGTCGATATTCAGATTCTGGCCAGTTTAACCTTACCACTTTGTTTGGCAATCAATGCCACTCTGTCCCCTAGCGATAATGCTAAACCTTGACCTTTCGATCTGATGCGGACATGGCCGACTACTTGACCAGTTGATGGCTCCTTTTCGATGCACAAGTTGGCAAGTGCGTCTTCACCAAAGGAGGACTTTGCGTACAGGTTACAACTCAAGAATCTGCAATCCTCCTCACCAAGAGCTTCAGCAGCGGTCAAAATGCCCATGTTAGTGCCTTTCACTAGCTCTCTTAGATATGCGTGCAACGATGGTAGTTGTGATTTGACAGAGATCTTGTTTTCCCATTCAAAGGCGTTCCACATCGTACGGAAATTTTCATCCTCAGTCTTGGCGGGCTTGATGTAGTCCATGATATCAACGTGAACATCGTTCAAGATAACGTAGTGAGCATCTTCACCATGAGCACCATCATATATGATATTACCAAAGATCACACCAGTGTCAGCGGATGAGACCTTTACTGTCACCGTCAAACGGTGGAATCCATGAGGTACAACATTTGTACTTGTTGGGTTGTCTATTATCTTCAGATCACCAAGTGTAGCAAATTGAACGTGCAGGTTTTTCAAAGTTTCTCTTGTCTGGTTGACCAATAAAACATCAAGAACAACGTCAAATTGATGGGTAGTGATGTATGCTTCCGCATAAACAGGATCCGAAAAACCAGTCAATGGTACAATCTTTTTCAATTTGGAGATGACTGAGTTTGCACTAGCCTTTTCCGTGTCACCCTTCAGAGCCAATTGCAAGTCTTCCTCGATCATATCGCTACCGGCGACGTTGGAATTAGCCTGGGCAAATTGTCTGAAATGAATAGGATTATCGAGAGGTTCGGCCGTCTTGTTGAGATTTCTGGCGGATAATTTTGCATTCTTCTTCCTAAAAAGAGCTACTTGTGTTTTGAAAGATGATTTGGTAGCATCCAAGAAAGCCATCTCTACCAATTCTCTTTCAGATTTCTTTTCTGCTGGGTCGGATTCATCCATCAGAATGGAAATGGCGCAGACAATTCTCTCAAGAGAATCCTCATCAATGTTCTTCTCGACCAACGAGCTTTGGCCAACTCTGACTATGCTAACAAGAATCAACAAGCCTTCAGCCTTGAGTGCGTTCAAAACAGATTCATCCTTGGAGACGTTTTCAAACCTTAGAACGAGTTTGATGATTGTGCTTGCCAAAATCGAAGCGGTATAGAAATCACCGTTCAAAACAAAACGACGCATCGGTGTCCTCGAGTTACTCTCTTCAGTATCTGGATTCTCGACGGCGTCGAATGCGCTCTCAGTACCGTAAGTACCATCAGGTAGAATAATTGGGCCAGTACGCTTACTCTCGCTTTTATCAGTAGCCTGCTCTTCGTCTTCGGCACCGTTTGCTAGTTTTTTCATTTCGCTTTGCAAAATTGGCACTTCGCCAACACTAGCTCGGATGTGTTTCCAACATCTTTGGATCTCTTCATTGCTTTCGGCATACTCACCCAAAATCCATGAAGCGCCACGATAAGCCTTCGCTGACTTTATATTATCCATAACAGCAAGCAGGCTTTCCAGAATATCAGATCTCAGATGAGGAAACTTCTCAATGACCTCCTTGATGAAAGAAATAACTCCATTAGCTGCAACAGAGCTTAAATCAGGAATAAAATCCAAAAGTAGAGAAACAACACTAGCTGCAACTTCAGCGAAACGAATGGCAACAGTGTGAATAGTTTTGATAAGCAATTGCCTGTATTCCATAGATTTTTCTTTCTCGCTGTGGCTGACAGTGTTTTGTAATTCTTTCTTCAAAAGCTTCACGACATTATCGACATTCCTGGAAGTGACCAATCCCATGGAAATTTGAAGCGCTTTGGCACGAACGTCCATATCCTCGGCATTCAATACACGTAGGATCTCTAAAGTCAGTTCCTCTAAAGAACCAGGGTTCTTATCATTGATATCTTGAATTCTGTCCAAAACAATCAATTTGACATTGTTATCGAAGACCTTGACAGCCAAATCAACAAGTTTTGAGGCTGCATTGGTCAAGACTGATGGGTCCGAAGAAAGAGCAGTCAAAGCTAAAGCAGTTTCGAAGACAACTTCGCTGGATGTTGTAGAGCCTAGCAAATCGATCAAAAGTTCAACGTACTGAGGCTTCAAAGCAGGAGTCAAAGTGGCATCTTTTCTGATGAATTGAACAAACGCTGCTTGCAACAATGGGTCCAACAACTCGATCGAAGTGATATGTTCCTCCAAATAGCTCAAAGCTGCCTCTCTATCAAGTTCTGCTAGTCCGACAAACGCATTTCTCTTACAAATTGGATCGGTCTCAGCAATCAGAAAGGTATTGATAAGTTCCTTGGCGTCTGGCAATAAATGGTCACTGACTTTGTAAATGGATAGTACAGCCAAAATGGCATACTTACGCACATACGCATGGCGATACTCCAAACAAGCCATAACAGAGGGAACCATTTGCTCCAAAAGTTCGGCTTCTCTCAATTTGGTCAAAAATCTCAAAGTGTTACCTCTAATGTACTCGTTTGGGTGCTGTAAGTCGTGTTGAATGGCATTGCACACAAGAATCATCTCATGTCTCAACTTGCCTTCATTATCTAGCTTTGGAACGATTTCCCAGTAAAAGTACAACAACTTCTTCAGCTTCTTGTTCTTTGAAGGCATAACAAACCTGATAATGTGCATTAAAAGCTCTGGCAATGGGTTACCTTCCAACATGACAACTAGGATCCGCTTCATAGTGGCTACCTTATCTTCATCAGAACCCCTTTCTAGAGCTTTTTGGAAGTCAGAGACGGTATAACCACTGCTACTCCTCGAGGGATCAAACACTAAAGTGTAAGCTGGTTGCTGGGTTTCAACAGTCATTTTCCACTGAAAACAGAAAGTATTACCGAGAAACCTTCAATTGACTCCTCAATGGGCCTACAAATCAATTGTGTTAACTGTTATTTGAGTGTGTAGCTGTCGACAACTATTAATTTAGCCTAGTAAGTTAGATCGCGCTTTGATTGAAAATGCGGGTAATGCAAACTAAAGTAATACTACTTATAATGGCTATATAGTAGTCTTATTTAAATGCCAATGGAATGTGGTGCTAGTCTGAATTGGTATCAGGGTTAGCTAGATGAAGACCCGGTCCTCTGTTGTAGGGGAATGTCTGCTCCAGGGAGCTGGAGTCATCGCTTATGATGGATTCCTCGATGGCACTGTTAGCGACAGATACGTTGTCTTCGTAGTCCTTTATGTTGATATTAGCAGGAAGATCTTGTAAGTATGCATAACCGTTATCTAACGTCCCGCTTCTGAATCGATTTTGGTTCTTGGTATAGTAACTAACCACTGTATTGCTTCTTGTGGGTCCTCTCAAGCTGCGAGCCCCACCTGTCTCTCGCAGAGGCGCCATGGCATCGTCACTATCGTAAGCGTCATCACCTGGTATCTCATTCATATACTTTTCTGGATCGTCGTTGGAGCCGTGCCAGGTTTTACGATCATTGGTGCTGTTCGAACGTTTTCCCATTCCTCCATTATTGAGCAAGTCGTGAAACTCCTTTGTATGGTCGACATCAATTCTGTTTTTGCTGCTTTGAAACTTGGCACCGTTAATTCCTTCCCTCGAGTCTTCATTGGCGGTCTCGAGACTTAACAATTTTTGCTTGGCACCTCCATGCTTTATCCCAATTTGTTTTGAACTAGTTCTGATGCGAACTTTGATGTTTTTAGGTTGAATCAGATTATTCTTCTGCTTCAGTGTGACAGGTAGATTGGGAGGGGCTGCTAGAAAATTGGATGTTTTGTAGTATTTCAATCTTAGTTCCTCGACGTAGCTGGAGACCAATCTCACAGTTTTGTCTGGTCTTGAGGAGCCGGAAGTTGTCGTAGTAGTACTATCACTACTCCTGATACTGGGGTTTCTCAACACAGTAGGAGTGTCTAATAGAGGCGCTGCATCACCCGCTTCTTCGATCTTCAATGCCCCGCCTTCAAGCAGTGATCCGACTCTATTGAAATCTTCAGAGGAGGTCGGACTGTTTCTTCCCATGAATTTATTTATGCTCGACCGCTCCCTACCGCTATGTCTATCTTCACCTGATGAATCCTGAGGGTATTTGTGATTCGAACTACTGTAAACAGAAAGTCGGTCCTCATTCTCGTTCTGATTTGTGGATTCACAATTGCTTTCTGGAGCGTCATCTTCCGTAGTGGAACTTGCGTTTGTACTGGTCGTTGTATCCCCGGCTGTTTGGAAGTAGAAATGCGGGCGGTCTTCGTTGACAACTCTAAAAGTCCTCCGCGGCTCTTCACTTTCCACTTGAGATGAATAGCTATCGTTGTCGTTGTCATTAAACTGGTCTTGCTCAGCTTTTGGTGATTCATCATGACTTGTTATTTCTCGAATATTTTCTATCCTAGGACGATTATGATGTGCTTGCTGATTTGCAGATTCATAGTTTTCGTTGGAGTCACTTTGCGTAGCATTAGAGTTGGTGTAACCTAATTTCACAAGTATCGGAGCAGCTCCATTTACCTCGCTCATGGCGACTTGTTGAATGCTGTTAACCGATTTACCATTAAGTGAATCTGTAAATGAGAATGCATCCGTTTCGATTTCAGATCCCAAGTCAGATTTGCGGGCAGCACGATGTTCTAAACGGCTTTCTCGATCGCTGGCTACCATGCTGAGCGGATCGACAGACAAGAACGGGCTCTCTAGTGAAACCTCCGAATCCATATTTGCCGAAACATCTTCCTCATGATCTCCCTCATGATCTACCTCTTCTGGTGAATGGGAAGTAATTCGTTTTTCATGCTGTTTAATGTAGTCATCTAGATCATCGACCAGTTTTTCTGCTTCTGACCTCTGGCGTCTGTGCTGGTTCAACAAGTTTTCGACTGGCGGTACGGGGGTCCTTATAGGAGAAAGAGATGCAGATTTGAGAGTTTCATCAGTGGAGCTCACTTGAGCTGTGCTAGAACTCGTTGTGATATCAAGTGGAGCAGTATGAGCAAAGACCTTGACTGCATCCATATCTATCGGCGGAGGAGGCCTCCGCATCCTTGGTGCAGTTTTCGGCATATTGGTCATTTTTTCATCAATAAGGAACGGATTTGTACTCATTCTTCGAAGTGGCTTAATATCCGAACCCGTTAGGGCATTCGATGAAGAGTCGGCCCTCGGTACCTCTTTATCGCCATGATGGTCAACCTCCTCAATAAATGGATTCCTATTTCTCAAAGGCTGCATTTCAAGTGGCTTCTTTGATCTTTCATTCTTTGGTGTATGTGTCTTGGCACTCGTCATGTCCACTCTTGAATTCCCTTTGTCTAGGCTTACGCTTCCAAAAGAGAAGAAAGACTTTCGATGAATTTTCTTATCATTATCGCTAGCCATTTCGTATCACAGGAATCATGGAATTAACTTCCAGGATCAACTTGATACTTTTGCCTGGGCTTGAATTCGAATGCATACTAAGCATTCTCGGATCGCGCGTTTGACATCAAATTCTAAGAATCTTATTTAAGTTTCTTTCACATACAGATGATTATAAAGACGCCAAGAAGATCATTCGGTTCACACTACTCAAACACAGTACAATGTGATTTTGTGTTTTTTAGTGTGTCACACTTGGTAATGGCGTGCTTAACACCTTGGAAATAGCATCGAGCGCCTTGATCATATGCTCCCCGATACCACCAATACTAATAACACGGACTGTGCTTGGATGTGGTCTTTGAACAAAGCTAGTATAGGGACCTACGTCGAGTGAATCAAACCATGGATTGGATTCGTGTAGATTGTTCAGGTTTAGTATAACAATATTGCAATTTGTCTGGGACCTCAAGTCATTCAAATTTTGGTAAACGATATCGGCGTAGTCTTGACGGGGACATTTCACATATAGCTTGAATATCTGATAAGGTGATTTTGTCTTCAAGACATCCATCGATGCCTTGATTGTAGCCACACAGTGCTCTTTGATTTGATCTTGGGTCATGAAATTGTTGTTGCCAGAGTTGGAGTGGTTGGCGCCAGATGCTAGCATTAGGTTACGGGAAGAGCCTGAATGGTCAGATGCTTGTTGTCTGTTCGGTACCTGTTTCGTGACATTATTTGTATCTTCAGTGTCTTCCTTTGTAGAAACGTCCTTTTTTAAGCTGGCTTGATTGTTGAATGTGACGACCTGCTCAGCGTATGCCTTAAGATTACGTTTCGAATTCTCAATATTAGGAAGGTTTTCTCTTCTTACCTTGGCCATATCGAACATGATTCCCACAGGGAGGCTGCCTTCGTGCAAACTCAAATTCAGTCGATTTTGGTAGTGCCTAAATGCTTTATGGAACCTTTGCACTATAGCTCCAGTGGACTTGCCGAATTTCATAGTAGAGAACAATGTCGATAAACTGTCCATAAAAGAAGTCAGGCTTATGTTGCTCGAGGCACTAAATGATAACTCTCTAAAGCCAAGGATACTGTTGAAATGGGATTCAGAGATGGAAATCGGAGATTGGTATCTCTTCTCAGTCCCAGTAAAGTTCTCCGGAAGGTATATGCATCCCGCCAATGCCACATTGCTTGGTATACTGAAATATTCACTTGCATTTGCTGCAATCCACCTCTTGTTCTTTAGAGCAAATAAGACTGTAAGCACCAGGCAACAGTCCAACAGTGTAAAGCTTTTCAGCATGAGGAAACCGTAATCTGCTTCGAGCTCAATCAATTGAAGCTTCTCGGCGTCAACGTATTCATGTAGAGACTTTATACATGAATTGTATTCAGCTATCGCACTCTTCGTAAACACAGTAATAAACAAATAGCTATTCTTCATCACACTCTCAGCTCCATTATAGCTGGTCCTCACTCTGTCAAGGTTTTTCCACAGGTCCTGAGATTGGAAGAATTCATCATGAGTCTTGCGCTGTCGTTTGGAATTCGGTATTACTCCCTGTTGAAACTGTCTCTTCTTTACAGGCATGTTGTGGTTCTGTCCTTCCAATATAAGCTTAACAATGCGTTAAGATCCGTACTTTGTATCAACACTCGCTTCCTAGAGAAAACAAGACAGCGTGTAAAGATCGATAATGAGTGATATTTTATACATATTTTACATACTTCGACATGCTTAGAAGTAGTAGCATTAAATGATGAGGTTTTGTCTTACGAATTGGAGAGCCGTACGTTTTTTTCTTTATAAAGCTTCGACTTCCTTAACAACTTCGTTGAATGACTCCTTATACTCTTCTTCCTTGGCCTTGCCTTCCTTCTTCTTGTTGCTACCTGGCACAATAAATACAACAGAAGTTGGTCTTTTAGTAGCACCAGCGGATCCTAGATCCTGTTTAGATGGGACAAAAATGTATGGGACTGAGCTATCCTCACAAAGAACAGGCAAATGGGAGATAACATCAGCCGGTGAGATGTCACCGGCTATGACAACCAAACCTTTTTCACCCTTTCTCAATGCCTTAACGACTTCTTTAACACCTCTTTTTACATTCTTGGCCTTTGAAGCCTTCTTGACAGTCTTTAACAATTTCTTATTTAGCTTCTTGGACGCTAGTGGTTTAGCGAACGGTAGAACTGCTGGCATTCTTGCATCGTAGTTGTCTTCAGACTTTGATTCTTTACTCTGTTCCTTAGCCATTGCGATTCTTCACTCTGTTCCTTAGATTTTGCTTATATTAAATTAGTACCTATAGGTCAGTTGGAAGCACTTCAGATATCTCAAATGACCACAACTAACAACACAATCACTAATTGGATCAACTAGCTGAAAGCTCATCGTTCGAATTTTTCATTGTAGCTCATCTCTTGAAAAATTTTCTAAAGAGGGTCATAGACTACGATCTCTAAAAGCATTAAAGAAAGCTTCAATGAGCTTTACCTGACGCTATCCTGAGGAGTGCTCTTTTCTCTCTGGTACCTTCTAATGCCTGGACTGTGTGATAGATGACTTGCAATCGGCGTAATATATCGTTGAAGAAGCATGTATCTTTAGTCTTAAATCGCCAGTAGATGCATTTCATGTCTGGAAGTCATCCTATAGCCCGCTCATTAGAGAAGATATGGAATCATAGATACGTCGTGTTCCTTAGACTCTTCTACATTTCGCTTATACGCATCGTCCAGGTTGGGTGGCCTATTCTTAGCAAAGGCAATCTTAGTAACAGGTTACTACAATTGTTGGCACCCATGAAAAGCTCATCGTTTCAATCTGTCATACTCATCTGCAATTTCTGAAATACCCGTGAGGCTCAAGCCCGCCAATCGTTGAAAGGGTGGAGTATTGCAGTGTGTACCCTCGTAGCGTTGCCGAAGCAAAGCCATATTTTTAGGTTGAGCTGTGATTTTTAGTAGCAGAGTGATATAGCAATAACGTATTCCAGACTTATCACAAATCCTCTCGGTGGCCAAGTTGGTTTAAGGCGCAAGACTGTAATTTTAAAGTAATCTTGATATCGGGCGTTCGAATCGCCCCCGGGAGATATTTTTTATTTTGAAAAATCTACCAAGGGCAACGGCATAAGTCATCCAGCTCATCTCATCGATTAATATTGAATTAACTGTATTATTGGTATTAAAGCGGTCGATTTATTTTTACCATGTCTAAGCAAAAATCATGGAGAGATAGATCAGCTAAAGTACAAGTGTCAGAATCCGAATTACCGTCATCAATTCCTTCTCAAACCGGTTTGGTATTCAATGTGTGGTACAATAAGTGGTCTCAAGGGTCGAGTGAACAAAAAAGATTTGTGAACCCCTATAGATTGGACCCTGAAAGACATTCGGGTCTTACTAGAGGAGATAAGGAGGGAGCGCAGTTCTTTTGTTTGTATTTCGCCAAGGGTATGTGCTGTTTGGGAAAGCGGTGTCATTATATGCATCATATACCAGAAGATAAAGATATTGCACGTTTATCCATGAAAACAGATATTTTAGACTGTTTTGGACGAGAGAAGTATGGCTTTTATCGAGACGATATGGGCGGTATTGGATCTTTTAGAAAAATGAACAGAACGTTATATATTGGTGGGCTTGGAGGTGCCTTAAACAACAAACAGTTGAAAGCTTCTCAGATTGAAAGTCGTATACGATTTGTGTTTTCTGAGCTGGGTGAAATTGACAGAGTACGATTTGTAGATGCCAAGAATTGTGCATTTGTCAAGTTTAAACATTCTGCAAATGCTGAGTTTGCAAAAGAGGCAATGAGCAATCAAACTTTGCTCATACCTAGCGACAAAGAATGGGATGATCGAAAGGAAGGAACCGGTCTTCTGTGCAAATGGGCCAACGATGATCCAGATCCAGAAGCGCGCAAGAGAGAGGAGGAAGAACAAAAGCGGGAATCTGTCAAGATGATGGTTAGATTGCTCGACAACCACATGTCTAACAATGCAGAATTACAGCCATCAGAGACAAAAAGACCTATTGCGGCGCTAGAGGATGCTAAATCCAATGATACATCGATTTTTGGCCAGGACTTGCTGGATAAGTTAAAGAGGCGAAAACTTGTGAAGGAGAGAACGCCAACGAAGACGGCTACAATGGGTGAGAAGGCAAAATCTCGATCTTTGGTTGAATATCCATCGTCTGACGAGGAGTAAGGACTTACAAGATGTGGACCTTGTAATAAGCAGTAAAAAATGACAATGCTCGATTCTTCCAGACTTTAAAAAACTATTAAGCATTATAATAACTAGCATTTCACAATTTTGGATGAAATAGAGCTCATGCTTAAATGCCACCTGAACATCTCCAAAATCAAGCCTTTTTTATGTGTAAGAAATACAACAGCGTTTTCAATCCCAAACTGAGCACTCATGAATGTAAGGAGACCAGAAGATCAAGGTCTTGCATGGCAATTTCTTTCAGTGTTTTTCAACGATTGTCAAGCTTGACGATGAAGGCAGAGCAGTTCCATGGTGCTAGTGTTCATGAACTTGAGGAGGATTATACGTCCAAGACTTGCTCCAAGTGCAGTAAATGTAAAATCTCGGATATAGGCTTGGGCAAAATATATAGCTGTGTAACGTGTGCTTCGGTGTTCGACAGGGACTTTATCGCAGCGAAAACGTCATGCTCCTATTTATTCTGTTCAATTTTAGATCGGAATTTGCATGATTGCATTTAGAAAAAGTCTTAATGGTAAAATCCTCTTCAGTCGCCACTGCACTTGGAATCGTCGACTTCATGGACATGCGATGGTTAAGGCAGTGTATAATCAATTTTCCGAAGAGCTTTACGCTTTCGTAGTAGATCAATGTGGGAAAGAAAACATGCTCGAACTTTCCACCCGAAACAGAGCAGTATCATAGTGTATATGTTCATGATATGCAAGGTCAATTCATCTTGAGCGGGGCTTCCTAATGCGCCCGCCTCTTCTTGGGAGCCCTCAATATGGCCAGCTCAGGTTGTAGTTTCCCATGTCGATGCTGGATGTTTGAAACGCAGCAACGACATCACGCTCAACTATATCGGTGAGCATCTGATGGAAAGTAGCGGCTTTTCCTTTTCTTTCTGTTCTACGTGGATTTTTCGGTGGACTAGTCATGATGGGTCCCGGGTCCTTCGAGACTGGGTCTATCTAGCTGCGTTGTAAGTCCCTTGTGGATTTGATTGGGCGACACTCATTGCCATTTGAGACATCTGATTTAGACCTCCTTGTTGGATGAGAAAAGCCATAGTTGAAACCTTCTATACTCTGTTAAATCCTCTTAATGGCTTGACTATGATCGATTTCAGTGTGACTGGATTTTGTTTGCTAAATCAGAGGATGAGCATATGATAGACAGAACTAAACCTTCTTGAGAAATCCTCTCTACTTTTTTATACTCTTCGATATGCTAAGTTGAACCTTACCATCTTCGAACTCATAAACATCAAGTGCATCGTAAAGTATTCGCTCCGTAGAGAATTGTTTCCTGTTATACTTGGAATGGCTTAGCTTGATGAGAAGGCTAAGATCTAGCGGCACGAATTAAATCTCAACCTTTTGCAATCTGTTGAAGCTGTAGATTGATTAGAATCAACATTTTTTTACAAGGCAAATTAAAGGCCTGAAGCTACGCCAAGTGTTCGAAGTTTACAGCAATGGGCCGCCTCAGGGCCAATTGATTCTTGCGAGGCAATGACACTTCATCACCAGTAATATGTTCTCATCGCTTATCTTATCGTTTGTCACCAAGGCGCGCGCGGATCTGGAGATCTCGCTGAGATTGACACTTTTAAATGATCTCGCTAATCAGAATCCATCGTATATTTAGGGCCTCTAATCTGCTCAGGTGGTATGATATAGTATGCCTACCGTGGAATGCCTAAGATTCGATCAAGAATTGATCAAGAATTGATCGAATCATGTCGTGGGAGGAAAAAGTTAGTGAAAAGAGATCACAGCTACGGTCAAAGATACCCAAAGAATGGTTATTGGAAGATGAAGTCTTGCAATTTCTGAAAAACGAGAAGAAGGATTTGAATAAAAACCTCGATTCTCTCTGTTCGAAGCTCGAGAATGAGATTACCAACTCCACCATTTTAAAATTAAGAGAAAAACTGTTGGCTCAGGAATTGACTTGCTTTCAAATCATCAATGCATTTTGTCATCGTGCAGCTTTGTGTCATCAAATTGTAAATTGTCTTACTGAAATAATGTTCCAAGAGGCTTTCCAAGCGGCCAGGGAATTGGATGCTAAGAGACCGGCCATTTTGCCGCCCCTATATGGTATACCAATCTCGCTGAAAGATCAATGCAATGTTGAGGGTGTGGATACAACAATGGGTTACCTTGGAAGAGCCTTCAAACCCAAGACCAAGGGAGAAGAGTCGCTCATAGTGCAGCATCTGAGGGAACAAGGTGCTGTCCTCTATGTCAAGACAACGGTGCCATCGTCAATGATGGCTACTGACACTGCATCGAACACCTTTGGGATTACATTGAATGGGCTGAACCAAAATTTCTCACCTGGAGGCTCATCAGGAGGAGAGGGAGCGCTTATTGCATGCAGAGGTTCTCTACTAGGTCTTGGGACTGACATAGGCGGGAGTATCAGAATTCCCAGTAGCTATCATGGCTTGTATGGCCTTAAGCCAACATACGGAAGAGTACCCTACTTGAGGGTGGACAATTCTTTTCAAGGGCGGGAATTAATACCAAGTGTGATCGGACCTCTGGCTAGGGATCTGGACGATTTGAGATACTTTATGAGCATCATAGTGAATACCTGCAAGCCGTGGATACAGGATGTTAATTGTGTGCCATACCACTTCGATTTTGATAGGATAGAATCTCATAAGGACTACGTCGTTGGTTTTTGGTACGGAGATGGTGTCATAACACCTCCGCCTAGCGATATCAGAGCCCTCAAGATGTGTGAAGCAATCGTAAAAGCGACTCCTGGTTTCAAAGCAGTGAGATGGCAGCCACCCACTGAACTTCACAAAGAACTGCACGATATAGCCATGAAGGCCGATATTGCAGACGCAGGAGTGGAGATCATGAGCGAGTTTGACGCCAGCGGCGAGCCCTTAATAGATATTCTAAAACTCATGGTTTTGGGTGAAGAGACT
>NC_016501.1:1416344-1418021 GCF_000243375.1 Torulaspora delbrueckii | reverse complement strand
ATATAACATTGAAAATGAGTACTTTTCGTGTTGAAAGTCACATTATACGATCGAAGTTAAGCCTGTAGTGCCAGTTGTAAAACGTCTTTCGGACCTCCTGACAAAGAGTTAGACCCCAATATCATTTCTAACATCCTTTGTTATTATAGAAAGCTTCTAGCTCTCCAAAATCTCCCGATTTGACGAACATTTAGGTTTGCAAATTCATTTAGGTTTGCAAGTTTTGGGATTTTGTGTCAAAATGACTAAAGTCAAAAAACACCCTAAATGACCAAATTTGGAGCTGAAACCAAGAAGAATGACAATAGATAGCTTGGAAAACGGAATGGTCGTAGTCTCAGGCTCTGAAGAGCTCAAAAATGTGAATTCCGTTGAGAGTGATATTAGGTTTGCAAGAAGTGTCATATGAAAAATAATGAAAGTAAATTATGCAACAATCTTACCACGTTACATCAGCTCTGCAATGAAGCACCTGACAAATTGAGTAGTCAAGCAAGTGAAAGCGACTTGGAGAGTTCCTCTATACATTTTTTTGTGTGTGCACATCACAACTTGTGTTGCTTTGACATGCAGCCTTATTATCAATCCCTTATTTGCGACCCCTTGTTCCGAGACTAACAAACTTCCATGCGGTTCATATAATCCTGCTGCCTTGCTTGATCCCGGTCCACCACTTTAGAATACCGTGCAACCATATTATTCTCTTGTTCTGTCTCTTGGTATGCGCAGAGTACGTCCGAAATCCATGCAATTATACCCGAAACATCTTACAAGCATGCTAAAAACCCAGTTTAAAGTTTGAATCTCCATTCCTCGTTCAAAAGTTTTGGAAGGCAGTTTTACCTCCGCTTTGCCCTTTGCAATTCACTAATTGACGTCTCTTCCCCAATCTAGCCTTTTGCCTGGCCTATTCGAGTTACGTTACGTTTTAAATTATTTTTAAAATCCTGTGCATTGTGCCCAGCGTAGGGCATCTTTTCATGATTAGTTTTGATTGTATACTTCTGTTTTGCCGGAAAAACACTGCAAGGTCAGTCTCATAATTTATCAGCTTGAAAGTTATCCAATACGTCAAAAACGTAAATTTGAGGTTAACCGCTTGAGAGCCATATGAGGAACCTGTGTGATCTTGATATCCCTATCTCATTCAAAAGGCTGTCAAATGGTATATAGAGCTCTTACAGTCGCGAAATTGTTTCATTTCTTCTTGGCGATATTTCTAGTTTTTGCACCAAATTGAACTTGCAAGACCCTTGAATGATTGGATATCGAGCTGAAGCTAAACTAACTAACTTGGAGAGTACGATACCAGGGCGAACTATTATTCAATCTGGCATTAAATTATAATATTCTCTTACATATACGATATTTATGATAATGTATGTGAATAAAGGAATAAGATATTATTATGTTTCAACGCGTGATTCACTCTAATCAGTGGCTAGTGCCAAAAAATTAAAATATTCACCATAATCATTAAAGAATTCGAAAAAAAATTCCACAATAGAGACGACGTCCATGTTGATATAGATTTGTAGGCATCAAGTATAGGAAAAAGGGCTTCTTCATATTGATACTTTGGAAATTAACAATTCACTGTACCTCTTGCGTTTTGGAATTGAAGGTCCTTTTCTTCACTAAAGCGGACGCCGAGATTATCATGGAATGCTAACTTAA